>NW_028321911.1:3030303-3181818 GCF_036245765.1 Copidosoma floridanum
CCCGCAACCTTAAAAAAAACAATATTCCATCCAATCCATTTTCTTTCACTGCTGCTTCCCCTCTTGCTTCTCTCTCACCACGCATCGTGATCTATATACGTATACAACGCACAGTGGAGCATAGAGGGAGTATGGCTCGTAGCTTATAACTCATCGTGGCTGGCGCACCACCACCGCTCTCTCCTTCTCACTCACTCTTACAGCGAGTGTTAAAAACGCTTAATCAATTTTTTAAGAATAATTTCGCGCTTGTCTGAAAATATGTAATGGATCAAATCGATAGGAAATTTTTCGCCCTACACACTGGTATTTTATTTTTTATTGTATCTGTTACCGTTAAAGAGATATGGATGAAATAAACTTTAGATGCGATTTTAACATTGATCTAAGTAGTTAAAAAATTTTCAATTATTTTTTCCATAATCAGCGTAAAAAATTACGTTGAAGAACATAAAACGCCCTCTTGAACAACAAATTCCTAACTCAGAGCTCAAGCGAGTCGTCTAAGGAGTGGATTCGCGTGGAAATGATCATACAGGCGCACATTTTGGAGAGACGTGGAAGGGGTATACCGAATGTGAGCCTACGAGGAGAGAAGTAGAAATGTTGACTATAGCTATATATCTGAGCGCACAGCCAAAGCAAGCGATCACACGAGTTTTTCTCTTCTTTTATTGTAATAAAATAAATAAAATACCGCAAGTGACAATCACCACACAACTCGGGGCGCTTGCTGATCGATTTATTTACTAATAAAATAAGTAAAATAACGTAAGCACCAATTACCACACAACTTGGGGCGCTTACCGGCTGCTTTACGAATTTATTAAGCTTTAGAAATAAGAACGTAAGCGCCAATAACCATACAGCCCGCCATACAATATATGTTATCAATACAAACTAATTTGGCTCAAGTGTTTTTTACCCAGTTGGTGTAAACTGCACACGCTCGTAAAATAAAGATATCTCAGTAACCGCTGGACCAAATTTCCAAACTAATAATTAAATTGTATTATCGTTAGTAAGCGATTTTACTTATTGAAGTAATGTCATAATTGTCGATTTCTCGAAGTTTTAATGCCGTGAAAATTTATCTTATAATCAACGGTTTTCTAATCTCTCACATTTTACTATACAAGGTGGCTGGCCACATCTCTTCAGCCGCGCAGCCAATAGCGCACAATACCAGTAATTAACATATTATGTAATCACTACATGCAACTATCATGAGCCACTCCCTTAACAACAATATGATGTGTTGAAAGTTTTAAACGTGAAAACCCAACGAAAATTCAAAAAATGAGAAAGATTTTTTTCAATAACTCAATAGTAGTAAGGTAAAAGGCTTATAACGAGTCCTGTTATGTATTCCTAAAATTGCTTAAAAATTAATCATAAGATTACTTTCTGTCATATAAACCCATGAGGCATTATACTATAATATTATTTTAATATATTTATATATTACACATCGTATTTTAATGTATCATATTATACAAAATATAATTGCTAAAAAAGATAATTTATTATATTTAAGACACAGACTGTCATAATTTTTTTCAGACTTTGAAGACCTAAGCACACTCTGCAATATGAAAATGACTCCAAAGAAATCGCCTGCTTCTGCTGTTTCTTTAAAAAATAAGCCGTTAGACGGATGTAGAGGGTCCCAATAATTTATAATGAAGTCTTTGTCCCACAATACGTCCATTTAGAACCTGTAGGCTCTAGGAAACATTATCTTTATTGGTTATGTACTCCAGCAGTTTAAAAAAAGGTTAAAAACATCCGTTTTTCTCTGAAACAAATTCATAAGGTCGCAGTATTGGTACAAAATATAATTTCGGCTACTTCATTGGATCAATCGACATATGGCCCAGTAAGATTCAATTGAAAAAAAAGTAGGATAGTTTTTTTGAGTGCCATCCCTATATCAAAACATATTTTTCCGCAATAATACCACTGCATGCATAAGTAATACAAAAGAACGTCCGATTTTCAAAAATTTACCACCTTTAGAAATACATTACCGATTGATGTTATGTTTTCTAGAACCTATAATTACTGAATGGACATTGTATGATCCTAGATCTAAAGAAAAAACTACTTAGGCATTGAACAACCGTGTAGTTGCTAAATAATATTGAAAGCTTAAGTACTCAATTTTATTGCCTTGTATTTTTTTTCGGATTTTCGTTGAAATCCAATGTTTGAAACTTTAAACACGTGTCATTGTGTAAATATTATTTTAGTTAAAATAAGTTTGAAATTAAAGGTTAGGATTATTTTGCAGACAACTACCTGACTTGGCAAGTTAAGTTGAAAATTGTATAAATCTGTATAATCTGATGAATGCACATTAACTTTCCGTTACCTTCTTAACGTACAATATTATTTGTATTATGCTTTAAGTACTTAGATGTGAAGTACTTATAATTAGAAAAATCAAGTGAATTAACTTTTGTAATTTTGCGTAGTACTATCTACAGTACTAGGCATTGGCAAAAATTACTCACATTAATGTTGTTAATGTATTAATATTTGTACATAGACAAAGCAAAACCATTTTTGGACTTAGATTTTTTAACTATGCAAGAATAAAAATACATTTGAAATAATAAGATTGGTATTCGCAATTATGAGATTCCGGAAAAAATTTTTTTCATTATTTTGACATTCTACACTCACCTGATCGTTTTATGTTATGTGTAAGAGTAATAACATTGCACAGAGTTGTATTCCTTATCTAATTATAGATTTTTTAAGTTGTTTGGGTAATATGTACAATTTGTTCATTTTTCAAGAATACCACGAGTTCTTAGGATATTTAATTAGGTTAAACTTAAATTGCATTTTACTCATGCACAGCCTGCTTCATACTTAGATTCCCCCGTTTGAAACTTTATACACATAACAAAACCATACAGGTACTGAATTGTAGAAGTGTAACAGACAGTTTAATCATTTATCCTAGCTTAGGTATTTTTCGGTAACTTGGGACGTTTATTGCGTCCTAGGTAATAACAATATAGCATGCCTTACATAAGCGCCATTTAATTAAGGCTAGCGTACTCTCCCTCAGGCTGCAAAATAGCCCCAGCTGGCGATGCCGCTTATGTAATGACAACTACTACGTAACAACATGTTTGTACTTTAGGCCGTATTGACTATAAGTCTTCTAAACGTGATCTTTGCACAAGGTATCATATAAAATTAACTGCCTTTTCCGGGGCCTCCATGACTTTTTATAAGGAGTAGTGGACGTTGGTCACGCGTTGGTTCGATAACAAGGGTAGAGCAAAGCCAAACAGTCTAATAGGAATTAATTCAATTTTCGATACAATTTTTCGTGGTCCCCGGACGTACCACGAACTTACATATACATATGTTGGACTTAGATATAGACTTATAGAAAACCAAAGAATTAACAATAATGGGAAGAAACATGGTGTAGAATTACTATGTGGACCAAATGTATATATATTATAAATGGTAAAAAATGTAAAAGTACAATTGTGAAAAAAAATTGACTGATGTGTTAACATAAATTAAAATAAGTTATTCAAGGGATATGCACAAAAAACAGTAAAAGTGAAATCTGCAAACGTAAGGCATGTGTACAAATATTAAGTAGAAAAAAAAAAAATTTCTCTTGCAACACACTGATAATACTATTGTTTATCACAAAAATTTTTTTATTAAAATAATTATTGTTAAGTAAAGTAGAGCATGAAGAAATAGACAGTGAAAGGAAACAGGCAATTGCAAGAAAATAAATTGTATTTTCCAACAAGGGCCACGAGTAACTACAAGGAGTTAAAGGAGTTAAATTCACCAAGTTAAAGGCACCTGTTTATCAATCAATATTATGATTTATTAGAAACAAAAACTTTCAGTGCACTTACTTATTTGGTTGTAATGCAATTAACGTCTTATGACCATTATTTAGTAAAAACAAGAAGACCCAAGTGTACTGGGTACATTATGATACAAGTGCGCTTATTAATTAAGTAACTTTGCATTTTATCAAAAACATTAAGAATCTAGTGTTCAAGATTACTTGGTTAGAGGTGCTAGCTTTTCTGTAAGAATGTTGTTCATCATAAATGACAAGACTCATGGGCACCTTGTCACGAAGTTAATAGTGCTCTTATGATGTAACATTATTTATTAATATTAAGAAAACTAAAACTCACTGTGTCTTTTAATCAATAACACTTGTTTATCATTTAGCAGGCCAAACACGGTTCGAGTTAGTTATTTTCAACATGTTTGCCTTATTATATCATATGTTTGTAAACATACACAAATTTGTATTGTTCAGCCCTATGCTGACTATTGTCAATCACTAATTTTGTGTATTTATTTATATCATTTATGCTAAAGACAAGCAAAAAGTTTATTAGATATTGACGTTTAAAACCCGTACTTCTGTTAATCTTAGAGATATCGCAAAATCAGCCATAGATTTTTATCGTAAAAATTCGAATAACGTTTTTTTCAACCTTGCCAACAAGGCACTTGCCATCGTATAACAAATCATTAAAAAAAAAAAATCAAAAGAACCTTCTATAAAGTCCACGATATAACTGCGAAAAATAAGAAATCCATGACATTATTATAATACCATGTTGTTGGCTAAAAAAAAAGACTAAACTTAAAGTCTGGATCCCGTAAGTAATAAAGATATTGCCAAATGAGCTATAATCTTAAATCATTTAAAAATAAGAAATTTTTCGTGTTTGCATCGGCTAGGCTCTAGCCAACATTTAGAAAATAAATTTCTTAACTTAACAAACCTTTAGACAGTTCACTCTAACACTACGAACAACTACAAAGCCGTGGCATTCCTTATGCGATATTTTTTGTTTAAGACATAGCCTGATTTTTATACGCTTGAATCTCCGTTAATAATAGTGATATCGCGAATTAAGCAGTAATTTTGTTTCAATAAGATACAGGAATAAATTTCTTTTTTCTAATTTACGAATACTAGTCCCAAGCCATTGTTTTTAAAATGAGTTCAACAACCAAACGATCTTCTCGATAGCCCCCTATACCATAAGGATAAACTACAATGCTATGGCATTACAAAAAATAAAAAATTCATGGTTTAAAATGTGGCCTCAACCTCACGCGCTTGTATCCCTGCAAATAATGGTTATATTGCGAATAAATAATAATTACAAATCATTCAAAATACATAAAAATTTTAGTTTTAGTTTTACGTTTACTGGCCCCTAGCCAATGCTTAGAAAATAATTTTGAGAACTGAAATAACCTTTTATAAAGTGCCGCATATTACTACAAATGACAGCATAACCACGGTTTTCATAAAAATTTAACGTCTTTAGCTAGAAAAATAGCCAAAACTTTTAACACCCGTACCTAAAACAATATGGATTTTGCCAAATAAGCAGTGATTTTGAATTATAAAAATTTATAACAAATTTTTCTTAATTCTTCGTATGTTAGCTCTTAGTCAAAGTTTGAAGAATTGTTTCGGTATCTAAATTTATTTCTATGACATTTTTTTATATCACTTAAAATGACTACAAAGCCATGGCAATACCTCAAATGCCTGTGACTCCGTGAGTAGTAAGGCCATTGCAAAGTAATTTATAAATTAAAATCAGTTAAATTTATAAAAAATTTGTTTGTTGGCGTTCACTGATCACTAGCCCAACACGTAGAAATAACCTTGTACATAATCCCTTATATCTTTACCCTTATATCTTTTATCTTTTACTTAGGCTCGGTTGATCTGTGTAAATTTTTACATGTGCTTTTTCACCGCACAATGCTCCTCGTGAAGAGATGGGTGACCATCTCGCAGTAAAATGGCCTACCACATAGATCCTTCAATCTCGAGGTGGTCTATGTGACATCATCAACGTACCAACGAATTATAACTGTATCCAATAATGTGAAAATGTAATCAATAACGTAACATATAACCATTACTTGTAATATGTAACAAATATAATGTAACAATGTGCCTTACTATTCCAAGGCTATAAGTACTCGCTTACAATGAAGCCTAAAAAATAAGTACACTACCTACGTCAGTAGGTACTTATTAAAAAAAACAAAAAAACAAAAAAAATCTTTATCCTACTACGAAGGACCGGAAATCCGTGGCTTTTATGAAAATTAAAAACTTTTGGTTAAACAAATAGCCTTACTTTAAAATGTGTGGATCTCCGTAAATAATAAGGATATTGAAGAATGAGCCATGATTTCGAATCTTAAAAACTAATAAAAATATTTTATTTGACTCGCGTCTACTAGGCTCTAGATCAAAAGTAAAAAAACTTAATTTAATACCTTAATAAACTTTTCAGGCAGTTAAATTTGTCACTACAAACCTCTTTAAAGACTATTAATTATAATGATATATAGGTAAGTGAGCATTGATTTAGATTTATCAAAATTCATTATACAAAAATTTTTTTCTGTAACTCGTGACTTCTAAGCCATAGTCAATGGTTGTAAACATTTTTTTTAGAACTGAAATACTATTTTAGACAGTCCACTATATCGAGAGACTACAAAGCCATTGGGTTACTTAAAATTCATAATTTTCAAGTAAATAAATGGCCTAAATTTAGACTTAAATGCTTGGATCTCTGTAAGTATTTGAGATATTGTGGAATAAACAATATGTTTGTTCATTTAAATAATTAGAAAATCTAATTTTAATACTCATCCACTCTGCCTCAGCTGTCGTTTGTAAAACTATTTAAACAACTAGGTCTTGATAGTCCCCTAAACTACACTGAGAGAACAATTGGTTTACAATCAACGTACAAGTATGTAAACGGAAAATTAGCTGACATATTCATAAGTACAATAGTATGTTCCGTATTAAAATAGTCAACTATTACTCTACAACATTTTAAAATTTAACTGCTCACAAACGGCATATTACCAGTTAATATGATATAATTGTGTTATATCAGTAAAAAGCTAAATTTTCGGTGTTATTACATCAATCACAAATTTTAAAAACAAGATGTTTTCTTTATAGAAGGAATGTATTACAAAAGGTTTTCATATGCACAATAACATTTCCGAATTTTTTTTCTTTCCTTTACTAAAAATATGACGTTCTTGCGCGGTTTTATAAAGAAAAATGCAGCATATCCTTTTAGGTAAAAGTCGCATTTACTGCTTATTAGGAAAAATATTTTGGCATCCTACGTGAGGAAATTTTCTTCCATAGCCAAAAGCGATGAAGGCAACCACGCAGAGCATATCAAAATACTTTTACTGTAGGAGCAATTCAGGCGATTTTTTATCTAGGAGGAATTTTGCACTTTGCTTCCCTAAAACAGGAAACAAAGTCGTACTTTCGGCTAAGGTATGAAAAAGGAATTTATTTTTATTCTTAATTTAATTACGCCCGTCCTACTTATGTGCATAAGTATATAAAAGGAAAGTTATTAATTTTATGCAGAGATATTAAATAAGTATGCACTGTTACACGTCAAATATTTTTTTTTTTTTTTTAAGTAAAATTTCTTATAATTTTAAATACTCTCATATTACTAAAACAATCAATCATATAATGACAACACAAGTAGATTACGTGCATATCCTGTATAAAAATATGACAAAAAAGTTGATTGTGTAGTATAAAATAGTGATGTAGCAGTCAAAGTTCACAATTTATTATCCTAATCAGGGCAAAACACATTTTTTCATTTACTATATGACATGTTAAATGTAAACATATCACATAATAACCACTACAATGCCAAACGCTTAAAAAAAAAATAATGTTCACGATTACAACATGTATGGTTATATATATATATATATGCATGTATATATATATATATATATATATATATATATATATATATATATATATATATATATATATATATATATATATCTTACTAATATATAAAGCAAAGTCGCTAAAACCGTCGTAATCGCTAACCGTGAATACTACTGAACCGATTTTGCTGAAATTTTGCACACTGATTCATGATACTTCCTAGATGGTTTTAGTATAGTTTTAATCTTCAAAAATTTAATAACAATAGCAATAAATGAGCTCAAAATTTTGCAAAAATACGCCAGCTTTTCACTTTAGTTCAGTAAAATCCGCTAGGTGGCGTCGACATACAATCGAAGCTACCTGCAACATAATTAAATAAGTGTGGTTATAAAGCGCTGGAGCGTCTCCATGGTTCATAGTGGTATAGTCGAGCTTCGGCAGCTCAACAAAATATGTAGAGAATGCTGGTGATAGTCCTGCAGCTGGGTATCCCGGTTACGGACGACACTTTTCTCTAAAGGGGAAGGGCCCTAGGTGTCTCTTCACCCTGAATCTCGCCGAGTGCGATCAAAAAAAAGAAAAAATTCCAACCGATGCCGTCTCTTCCACAATACCAGGAGACATATGTAGCCAGAGCACAATCTGGATCCAACTCATCAGAGTTGTGAGGGAGTCCCACCATCCCACCTGGTGTAGTTAGAGAATTTGTGGCTACAAATGTAAGCAAGGGAAAACAGCTCTGAGGGGCACGGGAAGCCACAACGGCTACCTTCTTGGTCGTCACGTCCCCAACGCGCTTACCCACATGTTCCCGTCTAAATATGAGCAATTGAGCAGTTGGTTATCCGAGGAATGACCCGAGACGAGATATTCTTTGGTCAGCGGCGTACCTCCCTCCATCACAGTCTCCGTACATCGAGACTCCCAGGGTAAGAATCAAGCAACCCGTAGCCAGCTCTTCATCATCAGGAATAATAATAAAGAATAGCCTGGAAGTTTTACCACTGGCGCTTTTTAGGGCCATTATAAGTATTTACGTTCCCTACTAAACCATCAATTTCATCGGTTCTTTTTAGGATCCACCTAAGTGTAAACTACCTTGCCAACAAATACATTTTTATTACCATTTCTGGAAGCGATTCGTTGACTAAAAGACTATATTAACTAAAGACGGGCACTATTAAAGCAAGTCAGCTATTCACAAGCAGACGTCACCTGCGGAGTTGTTCTTCGCAAGGCTGGAAAACCCGGTGACCGACGACTCTGTATTACCCTCTCGACTCTAAGCATTCAACCAGGAATCACTGATTCTCTCCAATGTCTGCGTTGGGCAAACCTATAACAGCTATGTAGGAAAAAAAACTTGAGCCAACGGGACAGCCTCCACTGGACAAGTATCACTAACCAATCTCCCCATCTAAGATCACCAAAACAACTGAATCTGCAAATAAAAAAGGTGCTTTAGACACCAACGTCTTCGACGTTATACCGGGAGACGTTGGGAAAGAGCACTACAACTAGCCCCAAAGCTTCGGACTTTGTAATTTTTCTCCCAATCAGTCTGGGTCTTCAACAGCAAGCCAGAGAAGATCACCCTGAGGTATCCAGGCAGTCACAATCGCTGTTAACTGCAGTCAAGAAAGAGTTAACTTAAGAAGCTCACCGGTCTTTTTTAGGGCCATCGGACGTCGAACTACCTAGCCAACAAATGTATTAAAATTAACAAAGTTGACTGAAAATAGCCTTTAGGGGTCATAAAAGTCGTAAGCATGCCAATAGTCGCAAAAGGGTATATTGGAAAGAAAACTTCAAATGTATCTAATGAATACAATTTCACTTAGGTGTCAAGAAACTGACGCAGAAAATTTATCGAGATTGAAACAGCAGCGTCAAAATCGTCAACTTAAGAGTCCATTACGTGAGAGATCAGCTTTCCATTGTACCTTTACAGCAATCTCTGAAATCTTTAAAGATCTTACTTCAGATTTTTAAATAAGTGGAAAATGTATTTCTGTTTTTGTGGCAATAAAAATGTTGGGTTTAAGGTCCAGGACTTTGTTACTCTGGTAATAAAATTGTGAGATATGAGAAAAAAAATTTTTTTTTTAATATAAATTTTTTGGGGGTTTAAAATCTTAACAGCTTTAAAAAATAGCCCTTGCCGTGAATTACACAGAAGAAACTATAAATCAACAACTTCTTATAGCCATCGATTATTTTATGGCATAAAGAACGCACGGTACTTTTCAGCATAATCATTTTTTTGAATTTTTACACATTATTTGACCAAATAAACTATATGGATTCCGAAAAAATATGTTTTTAGTAAGAAGATTTTTGTTCTGAGATGTATCGGGAATATGTATAAAATTTTCTAACTAAGAATGTTTCACATTACATGTCAACACACTACGGTGTTTTATTTAGTAAGTCTCGGGCGAAGCCGAAACGGGGGGCTGCTAGTGTATTTATATAATGGAAGTTAATAATCAACACATACAGCTGATTACAAACAAAACCAACTTTCAGTGCACCAGAATAAACTTTAATGCTATGGTATTACTAAAAATTTGAATTGCAAGCTCAAAAAATAGCCTCAGCTTGGAACACCTGTATTTTTGCAAATAAAAGTGGTATTGCGAAGTAAGCAATAGTTTTAAATCATTAAAATATTTATAAAAAAAATGCATTCATTCAAACAAGGCCCATGCCGTCATTTTAAAAATCCTTTTCGCAAATAATACACTATTCTGGAAAGTCTACAATATTCTAGACATCACTACAAACGACTTAAAAGCGATAGCAAATGAAATTCTAAATCCTTATCACAAGACTAAAGTATTCTTTGTCACTGGCTTAAAGGCAGTGCCGGATTATAGGGTAGGCAAAGTAGGCACTGCCTATGGGCCCCCACTAATAAAAGGCCCCCACCAACCGCTACCAATGACAAAAGAAAAAATTTTTTTTAATAAAATAAATAAAATATATGACCATGAGTAAGCAACTCAACCCCAACAGTAACAACTAGTAGAAACCACAGGCGAGTGACGAAACCCCACCAATTAGTTAGAGAATCTTAAAGTACAAGCGAGTATTTTGTCCAAAGCTTTGTTCTGTGTGTACTTCATTTAATTTATAAAATTAATGAATTAAATTTTTGTAAATTAATTTTATAAATTAATTAAATCAATTTAATTTATAAAAATAATAAATACAAGTGATGCATTGTTAAAATTTTTTTTAGTAATTCATAGGAAACAGTACTACGAAAATTCAACGACTCAATCATATTATTTTATGAACAAATTATTCATCTAAAATACTTAATAATGTGGATAAAATAATGTATAAACGTAAAATGCGCTCTTCTGATTTTTTTACATGGTTTTTGTTAATCTATAACATAAATGTGACAAGATAATAATAATACTTTATATTGTCTGATTTATCTGATTGAAAGCAATAAGTATTTCAAACAAGATTGAACTTGTAGGTATCATAGTTAGATACATTTTTGGTTTTGAGATATATTTTCCGCGGGCATTTAAAGAAGTCGCATCACTACCTTACCGATCCTAGGTAACTTATCGATAAAATTAGATCTTCTTGTTGTAGTAAAGCATTGAAAAGTGATCCCAGCAGAAGTTTTCTCTAGTACTTTCTCTCAGAGATTCTTTTTCTCACGTTGTACTTACCTACAGTTTTTATTTCTGTACAAGTTTCGTTTTTGTCCCTTGTCCGTACAAGTTACAAGTTCTGTTACTAGAAAAACTGTAAAAAGTATATAATTTAACGTACTAAAATTAAACAATGATGTAATTTGTTTTGTAAACAAAATAACCTTGAAATTTTAATTGCCAATAATAAATTACTTTTAAAAAGCACGTAATAATTAATTTTCTTAGACGAAAGTTTTTTATTAAAAGTTTTTTTCGTTTGATACATCATATCATACTTATAAATCAAGTGTTTCAAATTAAAATTCAGCCTAAACATAGAAGAATCATGTGTGATAGATCAATCGATCGTCATAAATCAAAGCGTATTTACAGATCTGGTCACAAAAAGTTGAAAGAGAAACAAGAAAAACAAAAAAACAAGACGATGTCATATCACGAACACCCAAAATGACAAGTTCTTTTTCCACTCAAGAAAGAAGCATAGAACTCGATGAAGTACAAGTGGGTTCTTCAAGCACCAGTAAAGAGGTAAATAGAAGAAGAAAAAACAAACATATAGGGAATCGTAACAAAGTGTCTTAACTTTTTTGAAAAAATCAATTTACTTCATGAATACATCGGCCTAAGTTTAAGCCATAGCTCAGTCTGATTTTTCGTTCTTGTAAAAGATGTGTTAAGGGACTTCTTTAGGGTGAACTAACAAGCATTTTTTGTATCGACTTCAAGAAAATCCGAAAAAATTTGACTTAATTCCAGTTAAATCTAGTCAAGTCAGCCGATCATTATCTTTTTTTTTTCACGGATATTTTAAAGTTTATTTTTAGACGAAGACGATTTATCAAAATCTTGCATTTACCATTTCATTGCAATTAATTAAAATAAAATGAAAAAAATGAAAAAGCTTTTTCAAAACCGACGTTTTGTTTCTACCTGTTATTAGCTTAACATAAAAAAACGACCAGCTGACTCAACTAAAATTAATTGGAATCGCTCAAAACTGCTTGGAGTTGCGATTTAAAGAACGCGCGATATTGCGCGGCAGGAGCTGTTTCGAGCTGTTCGGGTTCGGCTCAAAACGGTCTCCAAACAACCTAATGATTGTGTCGTTTTATTGTTAACTCGTCCAGCTTAATTCATCATAATTCAATAACGATTTTTTTTATTTATTACAAAACTTGATGAACTTTTACCAAGTGACTCAACTTATTTAACCTATCACCCCTATACAGCACAATAGCACATATTTTTAATACCTTACTCGAAAACATTAAAAATGTAACGTTTGTCATTTAACCTGACAATATTATCCTTAGTACAAAATTCACATCCAATTTTTAATTTTTTGGGCTAATTGTCTTCCTTTAATAAATTCATTAGGAGTCACCAGGGTAAGTTCTTGCAACATTTTTCCTGGTGACTCCCCATTAATTTATTAAAGGAAGATGAGGCCAAAAAATTGAAAATTAAAAATGAATTAAAAAGTTTCAGGTAATTTGTTGATTTTTTCCTGAAGTTTATCAGAAAAATTGAACAATAAAATCTTATCCACAAAATTGCATAATGTTCAGTACCAATCATATTATTGTCAGGTGAAATAAAGGTTTTTATAATTTTTAATACAAATTTAATTTTCTAGTAAAATATTGAAAATATGTACGTATAATAAAATGTCAATACAAATATATAGGAATGATAGACTGCCTTAAAAAATGTCACGCTGACACGCTTGATCTTTTCAGACTTTTATTCATCGATCGTTTTCCTGAAAATGTTATATTCTAGTTTTGCCATGAATTTCCGAAAAAAATAAAATATTTAAACAATACTCTCTAGTAGTCTTTCTATTTAATTATTAATTATAATTACTTTATAAATATACTTTTAAGGTCCAACTAGAAGTGATAGAAAACGATCGAACAGTGAAAGAACAAGAGGAAACAAATCTGTTTGATAGTGAGAACAATGAGTTTAGTGGAAATAAGAGAGAAAGAAACAGTCGTCAACAACCATCGAAAGTTACAATAAATAGCTTTAAAGTGCTTCAAAATTATGAGAATATAGTTAAAGCCAACCGCGACGCTACAATCGATTTGTCAAAGTTTGATTTAGATATCTCTGAGTGGCATAAACACAATATAAGCGAATTGATTGATTATTGGATAAAAAAAGGAAGCTCCGAAATTCAATACAACAACTCAGACTTATTGAATCGTAAGTCATTTATACAAAAAGACATACATAGTTCTAGAAAATGCACTTCGTCAATGTTTGAGAGAAATATTAAAAATGGAGACTAAATTAAAAGGACATGGTTATGTTTCTCTCCTGTAACCAGAGAATTATATTGTTTCCACTGCATAATTTTTAATTTAACGCAATCACAGTTTACTCGTGAAGGGTATTGTGATTGAAAAAATGCCCACCATCGCCTACATGAGCATGAAAAATCACAAGCTCATTTAGACGCAGTTTATGCATTTACAATGAGAGCTTCTTCTCTTGATTTAATACGTGACGATTTAAAAAAACAGATAGAAAATGAAAAAAATTGTTGGCGTCGAGTTTTAAAAAGAGTTATTGACGTAATTATTTCTTCGTTTAGCGAAATCTTTCTTTTCGAGGAGAAAATGAAGTTATTGGTATGCCTAATAACAGAAACTTTTTAGGTATTATTGAACTACTAGCTAAAAATGACGATTTTTCATCAGCTCATTTACAAAAGTTCGCCAACTGCGGGAAAGGAAAAGTAAATTATTTGTCTCTGACGATTTGTAACGAGTTGATAGAAATTATTAATGGAAAATTGATAAAAGAAATTGTTACTAGTATAAAAAAATTGAAATACTTTTCGATTTCAGTTCATTCATCAACAGACGTAGGTCATACTGACCAATTATATTTAACTATTCGTTACATTGAAAACGACAAACCAGTGGAAAGGTTTCTAATATTTTTGCAAAATAAGGGCCACAAAGCTATAAATATGTTCGATGCTATCAAGACATTGTTAAAGTCTCACAATTTAGATTTACAAAATTGTCGTGGACAGTCGTACGACAACGCATCTGTTATGAGCGGACAGTATAATGGTTTACAAGCGTTGGTAAATCGTGAAAATCAATTAGCTTTGGGGATACCTTGTTTTGCTCATTCTTTGAATGTAATCAGTACAGCTGCTATGACGTGTTGTTTAGAGGCAACAAAATTTTTATATATTTTGGAAAGTATTTATACTTTTTTTACAGACTCTTCCGACCGCTATCATATTTTATCTGAAAAATTAAAAAAAAGTTTATAAGGTAAAGATCGAGTGCTAATTCCTAAAAGAGTAAGTACGACAAGATGGGAATCTCGAGCTGAAGCAGTACGATCGCTTTCTAAGGGTTTTGATGCATACAGGACTATTTTACAAGAACTCTCTCAGGATAACGTTGAAGCGTAAGGATTGTATAAATATCTTACAAGATTAGAAACTAGCTTATATATCTTTTTTTGGAATGATATTTTGGAGCGAGCTCAAGCGACTAGTTTCAAGTTACAAAGCTGTGATACAGATTTAAACACGTCCATAGCTCTTTTAAAATCTCTGAAATCTTTTATAAAATCCTCAAGAGACAATTTTGATAACTACGAAGAATTGGGAAAAAAAATGTCTGAGAATAATGAGTATGAGTCAAAACAAAAAAAAATACGCAAACAAAACGTTAGAAAAAGTCCTCTTGATTACGGAAGATCTGAAGGCATTTAGTTAAGTGGTTCAGAACAATTTAGAGTTGAGTCTCACGTTCCTGTTATTGATCAAATACTTGCATTATTAAATTAAAGAATTGATGCTTATAAAGATGTTGACAACAAGTTCGGTTTCTTAAGAAGGCTTCAAAATTTTTCTACTGAAAAAATCCAAGAGCATGCCATGGAATTAGTAGAGTTCTATGAAAATGACTTAGATAGTAACTTAGCGAATGAACTATTACAATTCAAAGAATTTTCTAAAGATTTTATTAATGATTCCGGTAAAAATAGTAAAGACAAAATCAGTTATAAACTTAAATTGTTCAAATTCATCGCTGAAAAAAAATTTATAGACATTTTTCCTAATGTGTATACTCTATTAAAAGTATATCTTGTTTTGATGACAAGGAATTGCTCTGGAGAAAGATCTTTCTCAAAACTCAAGCTGATTAAGAGTCGTTTACGATCATCCATTAATCAAGATCAACTTAATAACCTGTCACTTATGAGTATTGAGTCTGATTTATTAAAAGCAATAAGTTATGATGATATCATAGAAGAATTCGCTGAAAGAAAATCACGAAAGATAGAATTATAAATAAAACATAATTTTCAAACAAAAATATAAATTACTTTTTCAATAATCGTTAACATGGTAAATCTTTAAGTAAATATTAAAATATATTTCATACAAAATTCCCCGTTATTCAATTTTGCTTCACAAAAGCCCCATAGCCATTATGTAAAAAAAATGTATATCGATTTTGTTTAACAATTTAAATAAATATTTGTTAATTTTCAAAATATAGTAGTATGTAATGAAATAGTTTGAAAATTGCTCATCTTACATAGGCCCCGACCAAAAATTTGCCTAGGGCCTCTCCGCTTACCAATCCGGCACTGGCTCTACCGATGTCCTTCCATGGTCCCAATTTTTAGATGGAGCTTTTACCACGCACACCTTTCTAATTGGAAGGTAATGACGATTTTTTCGGATGAGAAGATATTTTTATTTTTTTTAACAGATGAAAACGTTTTTTAAAGTTAACAGCTTCAGCTCGCAATATTAAAACAAGACTGAACAAAAAGAGCCCAACAGTCATTCACATTGCAAAAAAAAAACAAACATCAAAACGTAATTAATTTTCGTTGACATGAGAACAGAACTATGATATGCGATTTTATGTTCTCCTACTTATTCAAATTATCAACGAGGGCAAATTATAATAAGAGAATCGCGCTTTCTCTTGAGATAAAAATTAAATTTCATCTCGAACTGTAACTCCTGGCCAACCGTCTACAAGAGAACCATTTTTGTCTTTTCGTTCCGATACTTCCATCTTTTTCGAACTAAAAATAAGTTTGGTGAATGGAAAAAGGTGTTCCCACCCGGCCGTTATTCGACCGGTCGTGACACGGCTTTCCACGGCTGCTCTTTTCGTGTAAGAGTAGTTTTCGAGATTAAAATCTTAAATAAGAAATTAGTAGGTGAACGTATTACAATTATTACTTCGCAACAGATACAGTCAAAGTATTCTCAATAGGTAAGAGTAAGGATTGCAAGGTCCAAACGACCCCAACCATTTTTATTTATATCACCTCTTTAAATGCCTAGATACACTTTTAAATGTTAGACGTAAGCATCGTTTCTTCGGAATGCTCCGTTACATATATGTGCTTAACTGCTATTCTTCTTGGTTTTGTCAACTTTGCTTCTCCTACGTTTTATTCTACGTTGTTCACGCATATCTGACTCATGCATCCTCTCACGTGTAGCGCACCTATGGCATATATCTTCCTCTTCCATTGGTGCCTATGTTGGAATGTTGGTTGGTAACCGCATCCTACATATTTTATACGTAGTGTTTGTGACTCTTTTATTAATAGTTGAGAGGAAGACAATTCCAGCGTGACGTCACTCCGTGTAATTTCAAATGGGGTGACGTCACGCTGGAATTGTCTTCCTCTCAACCATTAAAATATCTACCAATCTTTTGTTTTCACTGTCTGCTTCTCAAAGCGTATCGTTCAAATCGTTTTTCTGCTCCTCGTCCTGTCTTTGCTGATTTTCTAATGTGCTCGTCTAAGTTTGTCTTCTTCTGACTAGATTCTTGCTCCGCTCGTGAATGCCTATTGACATTTTTGACCCGTTTTTCTCGGTCTATCCTCTTACCTTCTTTTTGGCTTTCCTGGATTTCCTCGCTACTACTCTGGTAATATTCTAATAGCCCTTTTCCTCGCCTATGACTACGGTTCACTGTGTGAAAAATTTGCATAAGAGGAGTATAGTGTACATTTTCACTGATGCTCTGTAAATGTAAGTGATAAAGCTCAATCTCGTTTATTATAATGTAATGTATGTAAACATAACAACCAATCGTCTGTGCCAGGTGCAAACAAATATTTTTTATCATTCTTGGAAAAACAGATTGATGCAGTAATCTTTTCAAAATGCTGTTTGTGATTCTAATACCTTTTTAGCTCTCTGCATTATTATACTGAATTTGAATCACACAGCATTGTTTGCAGCTCGTTGTTCGATAGGTTGAGACAAAATAAAAGTATAAGACAGTAGAAAAAAACAGTTTTGGGTGAGTCACATGGTATTTCCGACATTTCTGCCAGAATACTACCAAGTTGTACGCATTCACAAGTTTCCGTTTCAATTTTTTTTCTTAGACATTTCAACTACCTAAATGGGAGAGTAACAGCTTGTGATGGTGCACTGGGTTAATTTTCTGCTTGGCTTTCATATTCACCTGACTTGGTTTCCCCGATCTGTCTGTGTAGAATGTCATTCACCTGGCTTATTATTTGTTATGCCACAGTTGCTATAGGTCTAGTATTATTAGGGTCTTATACATCAATCCTTATTCCTTCCCCTCGGTTGAGGACCAAAACGGTAGAAACGTACGTACGTAAGTATATACATATATATATATATATATGAAGAAAAAAATTAGTAGAGTTCAAAATTTGTGGTGTGGTGTGGTGTGGTGGGATTATGTTGTGTAGTGTGATACAATAATGTTGGGTGGTGAAGGGAAACTGCTGTATTTTTATATATATATAAATATATACATATTGCAGCGCGATGGCACTCGAGTCTCATCGTTTGTCTTCGCATTCCGAGACATATATATATATAAATACATATACAGGGCGTTCTAAATTTAAGGCCGGAAAACTATATAACGAGATAAAGCTCATCAAAAGCTCTCGAAAAACTCTTTACAAAATTAAGATTCGATAAATAATTAACGAGATATTGTTGATTTAATAATCGATCAATTCCTCCAATCACAGAGCACTTAGCCTCAAGAGGCGGGGCCTAAGCATTGTGGAGGGGCAACAACGCATAAACTCTTTAACGATGAATGTGGTAATAGGTATGCCAGGAGACAAGGTTACCGCCTGCAGAGATTTGATCAGTTACCGTACCAGCGCAAAATTCAAATAGCAAGGCCAAAGTATTTTAACCGGAGATCTGATTTTTAAGGAATAATAACGCACGTCTATAACGCTTATACAGTGCATATTTTTCTCTCAGTAAATTTCACATAAAAACAATTCAATTCAAATTTTCTTAACAAGCATCGCCTGATAAAAGAAACCCGAATGTGAGAGGGTCTCATGGGTTAAGCTTGAATACTCAGTAAAACTCTTGATCTTTGAACGTTAAACTACTTGGAAATCAGATTTTAATTTTTTGAATACTGTAAAAGAAGCTCATTTCATGCATTACCTTGATCAAATGTTTTTAATTTATAGAACTTTTTAGTCTGATTTACGGAAATAACAAAATTAAAATGTAATAAATAAAATTACGATTAAACGCGTCAAGTGCATTTATGCGGCAAACCTCTCTAACGTGTCAGATTTTACTGAAAAAGGATCAGCATTTCATCCAAACAAAGCTCTTTCAACAAAAAAATTAGAAGTAAATTTAGAAACGCAAGAAAATTTCACTCGTTAAGCGAGATGGCTCAGCGCAAATGATTATGCTTGTTTTTCAATCAGCGTTTCGATAGGTCTTGAACCTGTTGATCAGTGTAGTACCACATTACAAATGAATAAAAAAAAAATTTAAAATACCATGCATCAAGCTCGTTTATTCATTGCAAGCTCTTACGTTGATCGCATTATTATCTAAGATGACAACGTAATTATTCTAAATCCCGCCAACGTCCTCAGCATTAAAAGTTGAAGTAGGCGGTAAGGTTCGGCATGATAAGCGTGTTAGATAGGCACAAGCCCTAATTTTTATTTATTTTTACCTTTTTTTTTAATCTCTTAAGCAACATCTACTAAGTTTTAATACTACTTTAAGATAATAATAAAATTTTCAGAAAAGAGAAGCGCATCTCATGGATTTACTTGGTCTAATTTATTTGTTTCCTCAAACGTTATAGTTTAATTAACTTTAATAAATAAAAATTAACCAATAAAAACAAGATTAATCGCGTCAAGTGCGTTTATGCAGCACACCTCTTTAACGTGTAACATTTTACTGAAAAAGGTTCAGCATTTAAAGCATACAAAGCTCTGTCGGTTAAAAAATTAAAAGTTAATTTAAAAACGCAAGAAAATCTTTTGCGTTAAGCGCGATAGCTCAACGCAAATGATTACGCTTGTTTTTCAACCAGCATTTTGATAGCTCTTAAACCTCTTGGTCACTGTAATACCACATGACGAATGAATGAAAAAAAAAATTTAAAATACCGTGCATCGAGCTTGTTTATTCATCGCAAAGCTTTTACGTTGGTTGCATTATTATCTAAGATGACAACATAATTATTCCTAATCTATTTAACGTCCTTAGCATTAAAAAATAAAGTAGGCGGTAAGGTTTAGCATGGCAAGCGTGTTATATAAGCAAAAACCTTCATTTTTTTTTTACTTTGAAAAAAAAAAGATCTTTTAGTATCAAATTAAGAGGAAGTTTTTAATTAATTATTACATCAAACTTGTTATTAAGAAGTTAGTTATGCTTGTATTTCGTGGAATCGAATGAAGACCATGGTTAAGCTACATTGATAAGACGAAAACTCTTGATTTCTATATCTCATGGTCGAATCCGTCGGATTCTAATTTTTTTTATTCGATACACGAAGTGCCTGCATTCGAATTATCTTTTAAGCGGGCGTTCATGTTCGTGCAGGTCAGACTGACTTGCTTACAAAGAATAACTTTCTTAAGAATCCGCTAGGCTCATTAGAACATTGTTTTTTGTGAAAAAACGATAGTCCTCTCATTTATCATTCCGCGCAAGAAAATTGCCTTGGTCTGTTGTGTCCGTTTGTGAGTGTCGTGATGAATTGTGCTGTGCAAAACTACGCAATCGAAGACTACACACAGATGGTTCATTTTTTTTATCTTCTCGGAGAAATTCTTGAAGAAGCTGCTCGCCAATTTTATGCTCGTTGGCCTCTTCGTCGTCATCCGAATCCAGAAATGATTGGTGCTTGTCACCGCTGTTTCATGGAAACGGACAACGTTTTACCATTTCGCTGGGATGCTGATCGCCCACGTGAGGTTTTAATGCCAGAAATAGAAAAAATGATTGAGGACATGTTCGCAAATGACCCTCAAACATCAGTTCGTGCTGTCAGACGCCAGCTGAATGTTACCCCTAGCAGAGTCTACGCTGTTATAGCGGATACCGGGAAGCACCTGTACCACTATCAGCGCGTGCAAGAGTTGCTGCTTTGTGATCACCAGAGCCGTGTAAATTTTTTTGGCGGTTTTTTGGCCCAAGCACGTGCTAATGCTCATTTTATTAATACGATCTTGTGGACTGATAAGTGTACATTCACTAGGAATGGCATGCTCAATCAACATAATTATTATTTCTGGGCTCATCAAAATCCTCACCTCACGCGGGCGACGAGTTTCCAGTATCGATGGAGCATAAATGTTTGGGGTGAAATCATAGGAAATATCGTCGTAAGTACTTATTACCATTTTACTTCTTCATTTTTTGAAAAACAAAAAAATCTGATTAGGATTATTTTACGTTTTAATATCAACTCTTCGATTTACTTGATTTGTAGATTGGTCCCGTGTTTTTGCCTCCTTGGCTGAACGGTGCAGCGTATCTTGATTTTCTACAAAATCAGTTGCCTGAGCTTTTGAAGGACGTCCCACTTGTAACACAACTGCGACTCATCTACCAGCATGATGAAGCCCCTGCCCATTTTACACCCAATGTCACGAGGTACCTGGACGACACCTTCCCGGAGTGGTGGATAGGTCGAGGAGGTCCAATAGCGCGGCCAGCCCGTTCCCCCGACCTGAACCCGCTGGACTATTTTCTGTAGGGCTGCATCAAGAAATCAGTGTACAAAACTAAACCTGTAGATGCTGAGGATTGCAGACAAAGAATAGTCCAGGCATTTAAAAAGGTGCAAGAGAGAGGAATGGCCCAAAGATCTGTCAACAATATTGTTCGAAGAGCTAATTTAGTTTTTGAAAACAACCGAGGACACATCAAACAGTTGTTGTAAAGGTATGAGAAAATTTAAAATGATATTGTAACTATTTTGCAGACCATTAAAACGATTTTCTACGACCTGTTGCAGCTTTAAGAATAAATAAGAAATAAGGCAGTCAAAGAGTCTTGTAGGACCAGCAATGGAATTAATTTTTTTTTAAACACGCCAGAAATATTTAACAATACACTGCCGGTCCAAAGCCTGGAGGAAGTGTGACGGAAAAAAAATCTCATAAAAATAACAGTTACCTAGAGAATTAAGACCTATCGACACGCAGATTAAAAAAAACAAACATAATCATTCGAGCTGAGCCGTCGCGCTTAACGCGTAAGATTTTCTTGTGTTTCTGAGATTACTTTTAATTTTTTGGTTGATAGAGCTTTGTGTGAATTAAATGCTGATCCTTTTTCAGTGTAATGTTACACGTTAAAGAGGTGTGCCGCATAAACGAACTTGACGCAATTAATCTTTTTTTTATTTATTAATTTTTATTCATTGAAGTTAATAAAACTATAACGTTTGAGAAAATAAATAAATTAGACCAAGCAAATGCAAGAGATGGGCTTCTCTTTTTTAAAAATTTTATTTTTATCTTAAAGTAGTATAAAATTTTAGTAGATGTTGCTTCATAGATAAAAAAAAAAGGTAAACAAAAATAAAAATTGGGGCTTCTGCCTATCTATCACGCTTACCATGCCGAACCTTACCGCCTACTTTAACTTTTAATGCTAAGGACGTTGGAGGGTTTTCGAATAATTACGTTGTCATCTTAGATAATAATGCGATCAACGTAAGAGCTTTGCGATAAATTAACAAGCTCGATGCACGGTAGGTTGAATTTTTTTTACATTCATTCGTCATGTGGTACTACAGTGACCAAGAGGTTTAAGACCTATCGAAACGCTGATTAAAAAACAAGCATAATCATCCGCGCTAAACCATCACGCTCAACGCGTGAGATTTTCTTGCGTTTCTAAAATAACTTTTAATTTTTTGGTCGATAGAGCTTTGTATGGTTTAAATGCTCATCTTTTTTCAGTAAAATATTACACGTTAAAGAGGTATGCCGCATAAACAGTCTTGACGCAATTTATCTTATTTTTATTCATTAATTTTCATTCATTGAAGTTAATAAAACCATAACGTTTGAGAAAATGAATTAATTAGACCAAGTAAATGCATGAGATGCGCTTCTGTTTTCTCAAAATTTTATTTTTATCTGAAAGCAGTATTAAAACTTGGTAGATGTTGCCTGAGAGATTAAAAAGAAAGGTAAACGAAAGAAAACAAAAACAAAACATAAAAAAAAAAAAACAACAACAAACCAGGGGGGATAAATGGGTAATGGGATCCAATGTAAGAACGAAGTTCTTTGAACATGACGAGTATAAAAACACAATTTCTCAGGTAACAAGGGGGTCGCCAGACCCATTGAAAGAACGAAGCTCTATAAACGTTAATACTGCATTCATGTAGTTCACTAAACAAAAACTTGAAAAACGAATAAAAAAAAAAAAAAAAAATAATAGTTCAGTACTCACGATGGTTGAACTTCGTGAGAACGTCGTGCATAAATACAGTACTCACGAAGTTCAACCATCGTGAGTACTGAACTATTTTTTTTTTTTTTTTTTTTTTATTCGTTTTTCAAGTTTTTGTTTAGTAAACTACATGAATGCAGTATTAACGTTTATAGAGCTTCGTTCTTTCAATGGGTCTGGCGACCCCCTTGTTACCTGAGAAATTGTGTTTTTATACTCGTCATGTTCAAAGAACTTCGTTCTTACCGTGGGTCCCATGACCCATTTATCCCCCCTGGTTTGTTGTTGTTTTTTTTTTAATTTTTTGTTTTTGTTTTTTTCTTTATTTATTGTTTTATTTATTTTTTTTTTTATTTCTTGTTTTATTTTTTTTCATATTTTATTTTATTACATTTTTTTCATTTTTTTGTATTTCTTTTATTTAATTTCTTTCTTATTTTTATATTTAATCTTTTTTTTTTCATTCCCTTTTTTTTCATATAGCATTTTTTTTTTTCATTTTTAATTTCATTACTTTTTTTTCATTCTTTTGTGTTTCCTTTATTTCTTTTTTTTATATTTTTCTTTTTATATTTATTCTTTTGTATTTCCTTTATTTCATTTTATTTTTATATTTCATTTCATTATTTTTTAATATATTTTTTTATTTGTTCAAATTTCATTTAATTTCATTATTATTTTTTTTCATATTTCAGTTTTTCATATTTCGTTTCTTTTTTTTTCATATTTAATTTCATTACTTTTTTTCATTTATAACAGTAATTATTAGCATTACTGTAATGTCAAAATAACCTCAGGTTTAATGAAAGTACAAATTTTAATGCGTAATAACAAGCCTTATTATATTTAATCTACATAACCATATTTATGCTAATTAAATTTTTTTTTTTTTTTTTTTTTTTTTTTTTTTTTTTTTTTTAGATGTATTATTTTAAAAACATATACACAATTTACAAAACAAATTCATAATTAAATGTATTATCAGTGAATACATTTAAAAATGGAATGTTATAGTTACGAATCACACGACAATCACAAGAAATCGACTTCTATAATCGGCAGCGCTCGTAGCAGAGTGGGTAAGGTACAGGACTTACATTCAGAAGGTCGAGGGTTCAAATCTCTTTATTGGAAAATGTTTTTTTTTTTTTTTTCTTTTTTTTTTTTTTTTAGAATTTTAAAAGAGAAAAAAATTCAAAGTCAAAGAAAAATTGCTCTGGGAAAATAAAATTAGAATTTGTTAAAAAATTGATTGCTGGGGAGTGTGAGGGAGAATGGTGGTTAAAGGTGTGGTGCAGAAGAGTAACACGGCACGGTTGACAGATATACATATACAGTGAGGAGAGGGAAAATATGTAGAGAACACTTGGTGAGGGGGGACGGGGTGAGGGGAAAAACTTGAGAGGAAGAGATTTCTGATTAAAAAAAAAAAAAATCTGTCGGTTTTAAAATTCCAGCCCCCTGAGTGACGCGACATAAAGAACTTCGTTCTAATAAAAATTGGGGCTTTTGCCTATCTAACACGCTTACCATGCCGAACCTTACCGCCTACTTTAACTTTTAATGCTAAGGACGTTGGCGGGATTTAGAATGATTACGTTGTCATCTTATATAATAATGCGATCAACGTAAGAGCTTTGCGATAAATAATCAAGCTCGATGCACGGTAGGTTGAATTTTTTTTTTATTCATCCGTCATGTGGTACTACAGTGACCAAGAGGTTCAAGACCTATCGAAACGCTGATTGAAAAACAAGCATAATCATCCGCGCTGAGCCATCGCGCTCAACGCGTGAGATTTTCTTGTGCTTCTAAGATTACTTTTATATTTTTGGTTGATAGAGCTTTTTATGGATTGAATGCTGAACTTTTTTAAGTAAAATGATACACGTTAAAGAGGTATGCTGCACATACGCACTCGACACGATTATTCTTGTTGTTATTTATTAATTTTTATTGATTGAAGATAAAAAAACTTTAACGTTCGGGTAAATAAATTAGACTTAGTAAATGCATGAGATGCGCTTCCCTTTTCTAAAAATTCTATTTTTTATTTTAGAGTAGTATAAAAATTAAGTAGATGTGGCTTCATAGATAAAAAAAAAAAGGGAAACAAAAATAAAAATTAAGGCTTCTGTCTATCTAACAAGCTTACCATGCCGAACCTTACCGCCTCTTTAACTCTTAATGCTGAGGACGTTGGAGGGATTTAGAATATTTACGTTGTCATCTTAGATAATAATGTGATTAACGTAAGAGCTTTGCGATGAATAAACAAGCTCGATGCACGGTATTTTGAATTTTTTTTTCATTTATTTGCCATGTGGTACTACACCGACCAAGAGGTTCAAGACCTATGAAAACGCTAATTGAAAAATAAGCATAATCATCTGCGCTGAGGCATTGCGCTTAATGCGTGAGATTTTCTTTTGTTTCTAAAATTACTTTTTATTTTTTGGTTGATGGAGCTTTGTATGGATTAAATGCTGATTTGTTTTCAGTTAAATGTTACACGTTAACGAGGTGTGCCACATAAACGCACTAGACGTGATTAATCTTGTTTTCATTGGTTAATTTTTATTAATTAAAGTTAATGAAACTATAATGCCTGAGAAAATAAATGAATTAGACCAAGTAGATGCATGAGATGCGCTTTTCTTTTCTAAAATTTTTATTTTTATATTAAATTAGTATGAAAATTTAGTAGATGTTGCTTTCAAGATTAAAAAAAAAAGGTAAACAAAAATAAAAATTGGGGCTTCTGCCTATCTAACACGCTTACCATGCCGAACCTTACCGCCTACTTCAACTTTTAATGCTGAGGACGTTACAGGGATACAGAATAATTACGTTGTCATCTTAGATAATACTGCGATCAACGTAAGAGCTTTGTGATGAATAAACAAGCTCGTTGCACGGTATTTTAAATTTTTCTTTCATTTATTCGTCATGTGGTACTACAGTGACCGAGAGGCTTAAGAGCTATCGAAATGCTGGTTGAAAAACAAGCGTAATCATTTGCGCTGAGATATCGCGCTGAACGCGTCAAATTTTCTAGCGTTTCTAAATTTACTTTTAATTTTTTAGACGATAGAGCTTTGTATAGATTAAATGCTGACTCTTTTTAAGTAAAATGTTACACGTTATGGAGGTTTGCCGCATAAACGCACTTGACGCGTTTAATCGTAATTTTGTTTATTATTTTTAATTTTTTTATTTCTGTAAATCAAACTAAAAAGTTTGATGAAATAAGAAAATTAGACCAAGTAAATGCGTTAAATGAGCTTCTTCTACAGTATTTGAAAAATCAAAATTTTATTTCCAAGTAGTTTAACGTTAAAAGATCAAGAGTTTTACTGAGTATTCGAGCTTAACGCAAGAGACCCTCTCACATTCTGGTTTTTTTTACCAGGCGATGCATGTTAAAAAAAATTTAAATAGAATTATTTTTATGTGAAATTTACTGAGAAAAAAAAATGCATTGTATAAGCGTAGTGGACGTGCGTAATTATTTCTTAAAAATCAGATCTCTGGTTAAAATACTTTGGCCTTGCTATTTGAATTTTGCGCTGGTACGGTAACTGATCAAATTTCTGCAGTCGGTAACCTTGTCTCCTAGCATACCTATTACCACCTTCCCCGTTAATGAGTTTATGTGTAGTCGCCCCTCCACAATGCTTAGGCCCGACCTCCTGAGGCTAAGTGCTCTGTGATTGGAGGAATTGATCGATTATTAAATTAACAATTTCTCGTTAATTATCCATCGAATCCAAATTTTGTAAAGAGTTTTTCGAGAGCTTTTGATGAGCTTTATCTTGTGATATAGTTTTCCGGGCTCAAAATCAGAACGCCCTGTATATATATATATATATATATATATATATATATAGTCAGCATGTAGTGCTCTACATATTCATATTGCCGTGCTGTAGTGTGTTACTGTGTGCAGTGTTTACGTATAGAATGTATACTGTACAACTGTCAACATGCACGTATGTGTGCAATGTGTGTGTAACTTGTTTACAGAATTACGGATGCAACCATAAACGTGTGCATGTATGACGAGTGTATGTGTGCGTGTACTTTCTATTTCAACCTTAAGAAAAAGTGTAACGGAAGTGGATTTTGCTTAATTCTCCCCCTTCGCTTCACCCCTCTGGTGTACGTCCAGTCCCCCAACACCACCCAACATTATCGTATCACACTACACAAAATCATCCCACCACTCCACAACACATATTTTGAATTTTACTAATTTTTTCTTTAAACTAATTTCTAATGAAAAAAAAAAAAAAAAACCCAGTCTCTAAAGAGATTTGAACCCCCGACCTCTTGCAAACTAGGCGAGCCCCTAACCCACTCTGCTATGAGCGAGCCCAATAATAGAAAAACCGATAACTTTATTTTGTCTTACAGTTTGTAACTTTTTCTTCAATGTAAAATTTTATAAGTATATGTATTAGCAGAGCAGCTTTTATATGTATTATTAAACATATATTTATTCATTATTAATTTGTTACTTCTAAAATAAATGAATTATTGTTCATAGTTGGTATAGTATTATATAGCTTAAATTAAGGTAAAACTATTACTACAGCTTAGTACATTTTCATTTTTTTTCAGAATTTTCATAGTAAGAAAAAAAAATTTCCGTACTGTATACATACGATAATTGATTTTTATTGCATTATTTTCCTCCACAATTTTTCTTTTGTTATTAAGAATAAAATTTAGAGAGGTGGGAACAGCGCAAATGTATGCAGCAACGCTTAAAAGTATTTTTTTTGCATTAATAAACTTCATACACGCTTTTACGCATACTTGACACCTTCTTCTTCGTGTTATTAAAAAAAAAGAAAAAAAAAAAAAACTAGGTCTATTTGAAAATGCAACAGATTTCTTAAATAGTAATCTTTCATATAAACAAAAATGAGAGCTTTATACAGATCTTATAAATTAAATTTAAAGTGGTTAAAGGATACATGTTAAATTACAAATTTTTAAAATTAAACATGAAGAAGATGGTACAGCTGAACAATCTGCAACTTTATTTGGGTATTTCTTATGATATTTTTAGTATATCTTTAATGCTTTGATAACATCGGTCGAAAAAATCTACGTGTGATGAGCCTTCTGATGGGACATTCACTGGCATGTACGACTATGCTGTGGAAGAAAGTAGTACTACAGAATGGTTTGTCTTAATTTTTGGGATTAAATTATATTTTGAATATTAAATATGGTCTCGTAATAAGTGTGTCAGCGTATGTGATAAATGTAAGCGTGACGTTAGAGATGTAATTAGCCTAGGCAGTAGGAATTTGTTTTAAAACAATCAGAAGATTCGATCAAAGGGTACAGTCTTGAACCAGCAAGCCTCAATAGTGTTCGTATTATACTGTGCTATTATGTACGTTGTTTATAATTGTTCAGTTCTAAAATATAAAAGTATTTTTTGAAACTACACCTAACTAACGTAGGTATACTCATTCCCACGATAATTGCACCACCGTTGTAAATAATATTGTTTTATTAACGGCTTATTTATATTTATAATTATATTAGCTGCCATATAATTTTATAGAAGTATAACTTCAGACTTGGGTACCCAAGCACCCACTGTCCACTGGTTTTCTTTAAGTTTTGTTAGAGGAAGACAATATTGCTCTACATATCGTATTATCATACTTTCACGGAGCTTTCTTCCGAAAAAACGACTCTGCTAGTACTGTGCACAGAAAAGTTTATGGTCTTAACCATAGTCCTTAAAGAAAAAAATACTTTCAGAGGCTTCATTGGAGAAAGTAAGAATATCATATGTAACCTGAGTGGTTGTTAAAAACCAATAGACTTCTTTTTACTTACCTAAATTCTTTTTTTTTAACGAGCATATTAATAAGTTCCAAGTCCTTAAAAAGAAATAATAAGGTTGGCAACATGTGATATTAAAGCCTTCTTAATACCCAACACACTACTAACGTAAAGTACCCAGTAGTTGAACAGAAATAAAAATAGTACCAGTAGTAGTTGGACAGTCTAATATAATTAACATTTTTGAATAGAAGACGTTTTCAAATAGAAAAAACAAATTAATTTATAATCTATTAATGCATAATGATGCCTGATGAAAAAAAATAATTTTTAAGACTCTTTTTCGTTTTTAAGTGAAAAAATGTATTTTAAATGCGAAGCATGTAAGCTTGCTGTCCAATAATACATCCCTTCAATAAAATAGGACTGTTCTTATACTAAGTACTTGGACACGAAAAAAATCGCTAAAAATTATAATTTATAGTTTGGCATAGAACGTTCAAGTTATTTCCTAATTAAAGTTGTAAAGTTGCGTTGCAAAATGGATATTTTTATAATTTTTTTGGACAGTAAAAAACAGTGAAAATTATTGATTTTGACTAAACATAATATGTTAATGTTTCTGTTGAAAACTAAAATAAAGTTGAATAATGACCAGAAACTATACCATGTAGTGAAAAAGATTATAATCATTGAGTAGTTGAGAGATGTGAGAAAGCATTTTGAAATTAGGTTTACCCAAACCTCCTTTCTATTTAATTAACATGGGGTATCCAACTACTGGTGTCCAGATACTGGGTCTTAATATTTTTCTTTGATATTAATTTTTTCTTTGTTTATTTAGCTGACATTTTTAATTTTTTTTTCTAATAAATAAAATAAAATTTAATATAATGAATGCAATATTTTTTTGAACATCATTTTTTGTCAGTTTTTTATAAATCAGCAAACAAAATTTCGACTATAAAAAGTATCCAACTACTAGATACTTTACCTTACTTTAGGGCCTGAACGTAGCCGTAGATTCTATTGTGTTATGAATCATTACGTTAAAATATCTGGACATACATGTTGCAGAAGAGTATGGAAAAAAAGATGTTAAAAAATTGTTCCACAAATAATGTCCTTTGTGATATTAATAGCTTAAATTTGATGTACACATCCTTCAAAGGTGAATGCAGAGTTCTGTGTTAGAATTAATGATTTGAAAAAAAACATGGCCAAATATTACAGATACAATTTGTGGTTTCATAGTTAGAACTTTTTTTAAATCGTTGTCATCCAATAACTTTTGATAAGAAATAGAGAGAAAATAAGCTGTTGAAAAAAAAGTCTGTATTCATTTTAGGCCATATTTGTTGAATAAGTGTTGGAGAGTAGGACGTACAATCGTGAAATGAAAGCATAACCGAAGATCTTTGTAGAAGTAGAAACATTGGCTCGCAGTGGCCAAATTATGATTCTTGTCCTAGCACTAAGAATTAAATTTTGAATACGAACCAAGTCCATGGTAATACTAAGTGTGATCTAACGAATGTTTGGGGAGGTAAAATACTTATCTTTTTTCGATAAAACCTTGATACACACGCAAAATACAACAAAGAGTCACTGAAGTAGAAAAAAATATTGACAACCACATAAACTGTATTCGTAGTGACTTTAAATTTTGGTTAACAAATGATATTTTAGTATTCGGTCAAATGTTTCCTTCAAAAATTCCTTAAATACTTAATCAAGCACTGACTCAAGCCTTTACTTCAGGATACACTTGAGTAGTATCTTAAGTATCTACTCAAGTACTGACTCAAGTATGGATACTTAAGTATTTACTTAAGTACTTGCTGAGGGAACTACTTAAGTATTTACTTAAGCATTGAGTTAATCATCAGATTAAGTAATAACCTATTGCTTCAGTAAAAGAAATGTGTATAAACGTATGATTGCTATGGAGACGTGCAAAATGTCCGTGTGCACAATATCAGGAACTCCGTCATAGGCTCTTCAGAATACATAAAGTAATATCAACAAATTTTTATATTTTTTCAAATCCAAAACACTTACGAGTTTTATAATTTCGTACTTAGAAAAGTCACCTCCTGGTATGTATTTTATTTATCAGCGCATTGTGCAGCGTTTTTTTAAAGATACATTGAGGTAATGGTTAGTGACGATCACTATTTTGTCCAACCATCTTTCGACCAGAAACTCATTGATCAAGTAGGTATGCTTTTTAGCTATGCTGCTGGTAAAGTTAACGATTGGAGAGATGGACATGCACTATCATTTTTACCGTAAACTAGTGTGTTTATGGTCAAAATTTCTTGCACTGTATCACGAATGTAAAGAAAACAATTAAATTCAAAACTTTGTTTCCGAAACTTTCTTGTGGATACTACGTGAAAATATTTTGTAAAAGTGCATGTGCTATTTAAAAACAAATGAAGATATTTGAATTATCAAGAATCGAAGTGTAAAGAAATACACTCAACACAAAAAAATCTTACTAGTTAATTAATCATTGTTCTGAAAGTGTCACAAGTTAACATAAAATGTACATACTTTCAATTTTATGTGAGTTAGGTAAACAATTTTTTACAGAAGAAATCTAAACCCTTGAATATATCACAATAGTTACTAGTTAGCTAGTAATCACAATTTAGTGTTAACTTTTTTTTTTTCATTAGTAGAGTTACAATAACAAAGAATTTTTGTCCTATCATGTTTTAGAAGAGTCCTCTTCGGACTTGCATGCTCACTTCAAAGTAATATTATTCATAAAAAGGCAAATTTAAGAGTGTAAGTTATTTTATTTTAAATACTTTGATCAACATTACACTGTTTACAAATGGTCTCTTTAGAAGGAAATAACTGTTCCCTTTTTAAAGAGGCCATTTCATAACGATGAAATTCAAACTGCAGCATTTTAAATGAAATAATTAACACTGCTTCATTACCTTCTTTATATTTAACTGAATTCCTAATAAACGTCAACACTCGGTTGAGACAGTCATATAGCTAAGTAACTGTTACAGGGCATTCTGAAGCAAAGGCCGTGACGTAAATTAGAATTATTAAAAAATAATTTAATTTAAATGAGAAAACTATGACACAGTAAATAAGCTTACTATGTTTAGGTATGTATAAAACAGGTGCATACAAAAAAAAATTGGGAATCAAAATGTAAAGAAATATGCTTAACACTTTAAACTAGTTACGAGTTACTAGCTACCAAGTAATCATTATTTAGTGTTATTTTTTTTATTAAATATGTGATATAAGAACTCAAGTCATCGAATTTAAAACGTGCTAAATACATTTTCATTGATTATAAATTGGTTTTTACGTGAATAAATAAAAGTACAACTTTTGAGAAAAAGGTACATATGTAAAAACCTGCATAAAAATTTTTAAGTTTGGCCAAACTTGCGCGAATGTTCATGTTTGGCGAAACTTTGGCCAAGCTTGGGCAATGAGAAAATCCCAAACTTAAGTTCTTGATTGACTGGCGTTTAGCTCAAGTTTGGCTAATGTTTGGACAAGCTTTGTAATACCGTTTGCTACAGTTGTGATTAAGTTTGTCGTTACTCACGCGAACATTTGCCTTATTTTTGTGCAAGTTTCGCTGATCTTTGTCCAAAACATTGTAAAAGAATTTTGGTGAATGATTGGCTCAACTTTTGCGCTAGATTCAGTCAATATCAATACAAAGTTTAGCTCAACTTGACGCATTGCATTACCAAAGTCTTGCAAAACTTTACATGAAATTCGATAAAAAGTGGATTTTACTGAACAAAAATAGATACTGTTTATTTAATATAAATAATGTTGTTTATAATTGTTCTAATAAACGATTTGCATTAAATAATTTTGTATTAATTGCTAATGAGCTGTAAACGAGGCTATAAATTTCTAAGTCACATATTTTTAAAGAGATTTATGTACAAGTGTTTTAATGTTAATTTTTACAAAGAGACTGTTAATTCGATTTTTTTCTTACCCAAAAATTTTTTTAATTTACTGTTTTTACAAGTATAAATTTAATAACTATTATTCCTAATTAGACTTTTCTTTCCTTTTTTTCTTGTATTATCATTTTGGAAAAACCATTTGAATATAAAAAAATAATTTTAATTAATGTTATTTTTATAAAATTATACCTTTTAAGAAGACAAACATGGCAAAAAAATGGCAACACAAATTTCATAGTGATCATCAGTTTTAGCTAATCATCTTGACTAAAGAGCTTTCATCTTGTCTTATCTTCTTCTAAGACATCAACGACATCATTGACATCATCGATATCATCGACATCATCGACATCATGGACATCATCGACATCATCGACATTATCGACATCATCGACATCATCGACATCATCGACATCATCGACATTAACGACATTATCGACATCATCGACATCATCGACATTATTGTCATGATCAAATTTGTGCTTACGTTCCAGTCTCTCTGGTTTTATGGTTTTGACAGCGTTTCTTGGGATTTGAAGGGTTGCACACATAGCAGTTAAGATGCAACAATATTTTTGGGGAGTAAGCTTGTATTTCCATTTGGCAACATTTTTATTGATGTATGCTGAAACATTTTTATTTTAGTGACATAAATAACATTAAAAAAATATTCTTTGAGTTTAAATAATTACCAAAAACAGCTTCGTAAACATTTTCAGGAATAGGTTTCCAATTATTCTTACCTGTTGCTGAGCTTGCTTTCAACTCTTCTTCTTTTAGAATTAGCTTTATTATGCATCTTACCATTTCATCGGGGGTTTTTGTATATTAAAGTGATATTCTGCAACTTATACTGTTTAACGTAAATTCCTGTTCCATCAATTAACTGAATTCAAAAAAAGAATTATTTTTTATTACTACTAATCATAAAAAAATTATTTTAATGAAGAATAAATTATACTTGCATTTTTTTTTGTGAAACATCTCCTGTTTTTAAACTCGTGTCAGAGGAATTCCCTTCAGCAATACCCTGTCAATAATTGTAATATTTTAATACAAATGTTCTAATAATTATTTAAGAGTTAAAATGTGTGTACGAAATCATAAGTAAATATGGACAAAATCGCATCAATGCATGATAAGTAAAACAATTACATAAACGTATTCCAAATTTTCACGTACATTTGATCTGCTCTTTACTATATGAGCATAACAAATGAAAGAATTTTTTTTTCATCATAAAATCTAATGGAAAAAGTCACACGTCACATTACGGACTTAAGTTAAGAGCTTGCGCGCTAACTTATTACATACAGGTACACTTGTTAAGAGCTTTTATCATAGATGAGCCAATATTTTCAATCAAATAAATTGTTAGAGTAATTAATGCATTCAACACGCTCACCACATTTAGATTAACGATTTGTTTAATGAGCAATCACGAACGTTTACAGATAAAACATAAGCTTTTATAAAAAACTGATAGTTTCATCATAAACCCTTCAAAATTTTTTGTGATTTTTAATTTACCTGTTTTGTTGCATGGCAGATTGATTGGGCAAGTGTTAAAACTCCATTTAAATTATCTACGTCATCTTCTGTCACTGAAAATAAAAGTATTTTTTTAAATAATGTATAATTAAATGGACAACATGAATGAAGTAATAGATCGCTAAAAAAACGGAACAAACTTTTTACAATGATTATACTTAAACAAATGTTTAGTAATAGTAATGAATAATTGCTGCTATCATTAAATAAACTATTCTTACTTTTTGGAAAGTGAGCGCAGATACAATCCTTTTTAGTTTTTTTCAAATGACCATCATTTATCAGAGTGTTGTTCCCATCTGTGTCGTGTCCATACTGTGCATTGTTATATTTATTTTAAGCTTTTAATACTTTTTCTTTGAAACATGAACAAGAACCAGTGTCAGCAGTGTGAGCCTATGTACTAAAATTTATTTTGTTTAAAAATTTTTAGTTTTCCTAGATAATTTTTAAAACAATTGTAAAAGTAAAGAATCTTAAATTGAAAATAAAAGAAAATATTCTCATACGTAGCAGATAATATTACCATTTTTTTAAGAATTCACACTTTGGCTTTTCCTTCATACGAAAACTTATTGATCTCTTTATGTTCTAATGTTGACACGTCTTGATTCTGGCATGATGGCTTGTCCTGAATCTTTGCGCTGAAATTATTCTTTTTATTTACATTTAATATTATTCAAAATTATTTTGAGAATAAAATTGTGAAGAAAAGTAAGAAGATAATATAATTATGATTGTAAGATACAATTTTAACTTGGTTACAAACTTACATTTCCGTTTTCTCTTCGCTTGTACAAATGTTCATTCCGTTAATAATTTTTTCGTCTTTTTTTTCAAACATCTTTTTTTTTTGGCGTGATAGCTTGTCATCTATCTGGCAGGCCCGTTTCTTGGCGAGGCTTTCATTCGAAACTGAAGCTCGACGTTTACGTGTAATAATATCGCCATCGGTTGAGACGTAGAGGGACTCGAGCCAGTCTTTCTTATCTGTGCGATTTGATACCCATGATACAATTCTTACGTGTTATCAATTTTTTCTAATGTCAAAAAATTTGTACAAACAATTTAAGCACAATAATTATCTTATACTACTAAGATTAATTTTTGAAAACCAAATTTGATTACTTCCTTTTAAAAAATTTTCTTTGAAAGGTACAATTAAATATGTATATCAATTATAAAATTAAATGTCAGTATAATTGAATGTAAGTATGTAAATAAAAATCTTACCACTCGTTTTTATTAAATCTGCTAAATACCAGCGACTTGCCCATTTAGCTCCGAATCTTCCTTTTCTTGATCTTACATCCTTAATGTGAACAATACTTGTTTTCTTGTTCTCTCTCCATAAAACAAGGGCGTACATTTTATAACAATTTGTTCCACAGTCGGATCAGCTTGTCGTCCCTGGAAAATATTAAGCGCCTTGTAGAATTGATTCCTGAAAGTTAATCTCTATCGTACTCGCCCGGTCGTAATCACTTACAGCTAGACTATCATACATACGCACGTAGACGAGCTATAGCAGCTATAGGGCTACGCGCGCACACATACACACACATACACCCTTCCTCTCGTGTCAGTGTCAAATAAGACTGTTCACGCATTTCATTCTCTCGATAAATTAGAAATTAAATTTAACGCAAATACTACGTATTAATTAAACTCTAATGTGTATGTATAGATTGCTTTATAATATAAAAAAAATTTTCTTTTTTCGGCTCTTATAAAGAGCACTACTCAGGGTACTTAGCACTTGAGAGAAGGAAGGGAAGATGGATGGGAGGCCTCCAATTACTGGGAGGGGGTAGGGGAGAATTCGGCAATTTCACTGCGAGAAGGTCGCCTATCCCCTCGTCGAGAAGCATTGCGTGGTGAAATAGAACATGTGAAAATTCACAGAGGTACTTGCCCGAAAAAGTCGCCTTGGCCGAGAATAAAACCGCAGTTTCCCGCGTGCCAACCCCCGGTTTAGCTGACTGAGCCACCGCACGCTCTCTAATGTATATATATTTTATTAGAACGAAGTTCTTTATGTCGCGTTACTCGGGGGGCTGGAATTTTAAAACCAACAGAATTTTTTTTTTTTTTAATGAAAGTGGTAAAGTGGTTTACCCGGAGTCTCTTCCTCTCAAGTTTCTCCCCTTACCCCGTCCCCCTCGCCTACTGTTCTCTATACACTTCCCCTCTCCCCACTATATATGTATATCAGCCAACCGTGCCGTGTTACTGTTCTGCACACCACTACTCACCATTCCCCCTCACACTTTTAATTTTATGAGAAATTGTGTCTATACTCATCTCATGTTTAAAGAACTTCGTTCTTACCGTGGGTCCCATGACCCATTAATACCCCCTGGTTTGTTGTTTTAATTTCCTTTATAATTATTTCATTTGTTTTTTTTTTTTTTAATTTCTTAATTTATTTTTTTCTTTGTTTCTTGTTTTATTAATTTCTTTCATTTCTTGATTTATTTTTTTTCATATTTCATTTTCTTACATTTTTTTTTCATTTTTTTGTATTCCCTTTATTTAATATCTTTTTTCATTTTCATATTTAATCTTTTTTTTTTTCTTCCCTTTTTTATTTCATTTTTTTTCATTCCATTGTATTTATTCATGTCTTTTGTAATTTTATTTTATTTTGTTTTCATACTTCATTTCATTAATTTTTTTTCAAATTTTTTTTTTTACTTATTTTTTTGCGATTTTATAGCCCATTAATACAATTTTGTTTTATTTTTATATAATTACTTAATGACATTGTGCCATTATTTGTTTATCAAATTCAAAATAAGTGCTATAAAAAACCATTAAAATGATATAAAACTTGAAATATATTTATATAATGATCTTACATAATTCATTTATGATTGATTTAATGAATTACTTTATTTATGTAATTATGTGATATTGTAACATAATTTGTTTGTCGAATTAAAAATAAGCGCCTTTAAAAACCATTGATACGTTCTTTAACTCTATTCTACATGTTTATTTTTTTTTTTTTTCTTTTTAGATGTATTATTTAGAAAACAAATACATAATTTATAATGAATGGAATGTATTATCAGTGAATGCATATAAAAATGGAATATTATAGTTACGAACCACACGATAAGTACAAGAAACTGAGTTTCTATAAACGGCAGCGCTCGTAGCAGAGTGGGTAAGGTACTGGACTCTTACGCAGGAGGTCGAGAGTTCAAATCTCTTTGTTTGAAAATGTTTTTTTTTTTTTTTTTTGGTAAATTTAGTTAAATAATCAACATCCTAGTTCTATTGGACCATTTCAGCCACTTAAACATTTACAAATCGATGTCCACAGACACACATACGCATGTCCGTGTCAAACATAACCGTTCACTTACTGCATTCTCTCGATATTCTTATGATTGAAATTCAACGCAAATACTTTGTTGTTTAAAATTAACGTCCTGGTCGTACTCGCCCGGTTTCAGTCACTTATACATTCACACACCTACGTCAACAGACATACACACGCATGAATGCATGCATGCGCACACATGAACATATACATCCTTCCTCTCGTGAACATTTCCGCTTTTGTATTGTTCATTAAAGATAATAGCTATTATTCACTCGTTTCGATACATACATACGTACTCGCCGTTAGAGTCACTGATCACGTTTTCCTCTTAAAATTTCTCACGTCGTATGATCTGTCATACCGACAAATTCAACAGATACCACTTTCGTGCAGATTTTCTTTGGTTTTTTTTTTTTTTTTTTTTTTTCCTGTTCACACAAACTTTCGAGACCTCCGCGATGGTACCCACAACACGTTCATCCTCCTAAACCCCCATCGCTTACTCTCCAATTGATTTTTTGCTTACCTCGTCCAACTTCTGGGTCTCGAAGCAGCTTTTTCCCTTTGGCAGGCTTTATACTGGTTGGCAGGTTAGCAGTTTTGATGGTCCACGCCGGTGCACGGTTCCCTGAGAAGTAAGTCAGCGAGCTCTCTTTCTGTATCTTCCACTGAGCAAATATGCGTATCTCCTCTTATACAGGCCTGTATTAAGTGCTTGTGCTTCCTTGTTCTTTTATTTCGAACATAACAACACTGATTCTTTCTTTTTTTATCTCTGTGCTGAATTCTGAACTAACTGTTTGGCTGCTCGTTGCGTTATATTTTCTCGGTGTCATTCGACGCATGACACTTGGATATTATCAGAAGAAGCAATGGTGCATCAGAAAATGTCATAGTGCTGGTGCAAGTGTAAAAAAAAAATCAAACTGCAGCCAATATAGTAGTGATTAGAAGTACATTATACTACAGAACGGAAACTGATAGATTGCTTGCAGATGCAGGACGAAGACTACACTGTCAATCAAAGTATTTATAAGAATTGGTAAGCTGAGCAATAAAGCTTATTTATTTATTATTAGTAGTGGCTGGTAAGTCATGTCGCAAAAAAAAACTCCACGTAGACACGAATCATTCACGGGCACTTATCAGCAAAACCTAACTATTGTGTCCGATGACATATTTATTAATACTAAGATCCTGCTTGCTTATTGTTAAAAAAATGTCTTGGTTTGCTCTTAAATGATAAAAAAGTTACTGGGCACTGTCATACATACTTTAAAAATTTTTTTAGTATTTAGAAAAACACCATGCCCAAGCGGAGACTTGATTTTGAAAGTTATTCGTTGCCAAGCAAGTACCGAGTGTTAAGAGCACTCGAAAGTTCCAGTGATGATAACGAAGGAAGCTCACACGATCCAAATGACACAAAAGAGACTTCAAGCTTGATCAGTAAGGATTCTGATGATTCACAACTTCGTAGGCAGTGTAAGAAATAAATTTTAATAATTATTTAAATAATTAGGTAAAAAAGTTGATTTTTTTTTTAACATAAGAATGCTTTGTTGAACCATAATTTATTAATAAATACTTACGTATTTCAAATTATACATACTTAAATGAATAATTTTTTTTAGCAATCTTGGAAAACAGAGATAGTGTTTCCGATCATGATGTTGATCACAATCCGAATAATCCTAGCAATGACTCAAGTAGTGAGAGCAATTTAGAAATCGATGGTTCTTTCAACAGAACAGGTATTATTCTTCTATCAACCTAAAATAGTAGTTTTTATCACATAAGTGCCGTCGTCTCTGGGGCTATTTTTCAGTGTAAAAGGTAGCCACGTTGCGATGGCACTTGTGTGGTGAATCCTATTTTTCCTACTACGGGCGCACTAGCCTCTCAAAAACGTCAGAGGTAGGAATATTTATTTACAGTTTTATTAAATTTACCATCTGTTATATTAAAATAAGCCAGAATATCGTTCAAATTAATGACATTCAGCAGAAATATTAAAATTTTAAGATACAACTAATGGAAAGAGGTGTAATATAAATCATTACGTAAGAATTTAGTTTTGTAGCTCAAAAATCTAAATATAAATATGTATCTTAAAAAAGCCCATCTGCAGTATCTACTGACATGTGCTTCAAAAATGGTTGCTTATTTCTAAAAAAACACTCGTTTTATAATTTAAATAATTATTAGCCTACATTGTTTTATTTAACTATTGCAATAATTACACAATAATGATAATAATAATATAAATAATAACAATAATAATAATAATAACATCATAATAACAATAACTAAATTAATAGTAATAGTGTTGAAAATATTAATTTTCTGCACAATCTAACGAGCAAGATATTAATGTTGCTTACATACCTAATTTAAGTCATCTATTACTAATATTCATGTGTTATCAGGATTTGTTATTAAAATTTTCATCTAGTTTCAATTGCAAGTAGTTTTATATAGTTTCAAAAATATATTCGTGTAGTTTCTAATACAAGTTTGAATCAATTTCAGCAAAAAAATATCATGTGATTTTAGAAGAGAAAAAGAAATGTTTATTGTTTTCCTCAGACTCTTTCTCTTTACTCGGATACATAATCAAAAGATAAAATTAAGGCAATCAGCTCACTGCCTTTAAAATATTTGCATGTGCGTAGAAGTTTTCTGGACATCCAGATGTAAAAAACTCTAAAACAGTAGCAATCGCTTAAAATGAATGGATTCATCATTTAACTCAAAGTTTTTAACTTCACATTTTTAATTATTGCTGTACTTACAGTTATAACGCACTCATTCTTACATTTAAGAATTTTCTAGTTATTACAACGAACGTAAATATTGAAAATGATGATTGTAATGAAATGGAATTCCAAACTGATACTTCTGCAAGTTCTTTAGAAGATGAAAATTCGTCACATTCGTCCGCGGAAGAAAGTGGCGACTCAACTAACGATGATGCTGACAGCGATGAGCTATTACAAAATGAAAATGAGCCGCTGTATTTAGGTGCACCACTGCAGAAAGTATTTTATCAATTTTTACTTTAATGATGCGTTTTTTAATAACTAGAGTACTTTTATTACACATTTTGTTACTAATTAAACTACATTGCGTACGGCCTAACAACTGCATAAAAACTTTATATGAATTTAAAAAATTTTTTGCGATACATAATACTCCAATGACAAGACATTCTTACTGTAACATATGTTATTCTAAAGTCGAGAATTATTGTGACAAATGCGATCAAAATAAAAATATCAATTATTTTGTAGAAGTTCCAATTTAAGATCAATTGGCTTCGATGTTTAAACGAAAAGGTTTTGAAGAAAACTTGTGTCACCGTTTTCTGTGCCACAAAAAAAAGATGGTAATTATAAGGATATTTACGATGGTTCTATCTATCGATTCTTGCCAGAAAATTTCATTAACAACATAAACAATATTACTTTTACATGGAACTCAGATGGAGTTCTAATATTCAAATCTTTGAAAATCAGTATTTGGCCATTTTAAATGTCAATTAATGAACTGGCGCCAGAATTACGTGCTAAAAAAAAACGTAATATTAGCTGGGTTGTGGTTCGGTACAAATAAACCGGAAGTTAATTTATTTTTATCTGTTTTTGTAAACGATCTAAAAAGTTTGTACGACGGTGTATATTTTGATGTTTTAAATGAAGTAGAACGTGTTAAAGTAAGGGGTATGATTATAAATGGTACGGCAGATCTTCCTGTGAAAGCTTTATTTTTAAACTTTCAACAGTATAATGGGAAGCATGGGTGTTCTAACTGCGAAATAGAAGCTCAAAGAACTGAAAATGTTCAAATCTACCCGTTTAAGGAAAATTTAACTCTAAGAACTACAAGTCAAACCAATTGTTATGCTAGGCAAGCTGTACAATCTAAAAAACCTGTTGTAGGAGTTAAAGGCTATTCTCCATCAAGTTGTCTATAATTTTGTTGAATCGACCGCAAATAATGAAATGCACTGCATTCACCAGGGAGTGGTTAAAAGATTAATAAGTTTCTGGTTTGACGCAGAACACAGAAATCACCCCACATCAATGTATTAATTCATCAATGTAATAGACAAACACATTAAAACATTATGCCCCCCATCATTTGTTGAACGATTGCCACGTCAAGTTTTGGATTATGTACATTATAAAGCAAACGAATTAAATAATTCTTTATTAGTTTACAGTCTGCCAATCTTAAAAAATGTTATGAATTGTAGATATTTCAATCATCACATTCTCTTGGTATTTGGAATCACACTACTAAGTTTGAGTGGCAGCAGTGTTGAAATGATAGAGATATTGAGGATTTTATTAACAGAGTATGTCAGACAATACGAGTACTTATACGGCAAAAAATCAATAACTTGTAACATTCACCTTCTACTCCATTAACCAGATAAAGTAAAAAATTTTGACCAGTATAGGTTACATCGTGTTTCTCTTTTGAAAACTTAAATGGCATCTTGAAAAGTTACGTATGTGGCTCAAATAAGCTTTAACTACGAATTATTGCTGCTGTAAAAATTTAAATATTTTTTGCTGAGATTAAAGATAAATTTCTAACAATAAATAGTCCAGTGTACAGTTTTGTAAGAACATAGAAAAATCGGGCACACACAGATTTAAACTGAAACATATCAGTAAAAGTACATTTATTGTTGGGAAAGATATACGATATGCTCTTTTCCTCAATTTGTGAGAAACATATTTAATACTAACAATATTGTGTTAGATAAAAATAAATGTCATGTATTCCAAAGACTTTTTAAAGACAACTTGTACTATGAAACTGCCCAGTATGCACAAAAAAAGAAAACAAATTACTCTTGCGTAAAATTTGTACACAACAATATTGAATGCGTAGGTTTTATTACAAGTCTTCTGCGGATATGTAGCTGTGAATGTTTACTTCCTCGTCTTGAGTGCAATGAAAATTGTAAAAACATCGCTATAATTTCTGAATGTGAAATAAAAGAATCATTTATGTGTAATCTGGTCGAAACATCTATTCTGATGATTCATAAATACGAGAAAAAACGAAATGTACTGATTCAATTAGACGCAATTATAAAAATATGTTGTAACATAACGTTGAATGATGATATTTATGTCATTGAAATTACAGATCAACTTTAAGAAGACCTGAGTACTGCCTAAATAATGTAAGACCTAATTAATGTATCGATGATTATTGTTAGTTTGAGAAATTTATACTTACTTGTAAAAACAGTAAATTAAAAAAATTTTTGGGTAAGAAAAAAATCGAATCAACAGTCTCTTTGTAAAAATTAACATTAAAACACTTGTACATAAATCTCTTTAAAAATATGTGACTTAGAAATTTATAGCCTCGTTTACAGCTCATTAGCAATTAATACAAAATTATTTAATGCAAATCGTTTATTAAAACAATTATAAACAACATTATTTATATTAAATAAACATTATTTATTTTTGTTCAAGAAAATCCACTTTTATCGAATTTCATGTAAAGTTTAGCGAAACTTTGGTAATGCAATGCGTCAAGTTGAGCTAAACTTTGTATTAATGCTGACGGAATCCAACGCAAAAGTTGAGCCAAACATCTACCAAAATTCTTTTACAAAGTTTCGGACAAAGATCAGCGAAACTTGCGCAAAAATAAGGCGAATGTTCGCGTGAGTAACGACAAACTTAAGCTTGTCCAAACATTAGCCAAACTTGAGCTAAACGCCAGTCAATCAAGAACTTACGTTTGGGATTTTTTCATTGCCCAAGCTTGGCCAAAGTTTCGCCAAACATGAACTTTTGCGCAGGTTTGGCCAAGCTTGAAAATTTTTACGCGAGATGGTATTGTTAAGTGCCAGCAGATATGTTTTAATTGTCAAATTTTTTTTTTCCAATATAACGTGGTGTAGTTAAGCTAGTTATTATTTCAAGAACGTGACAGGTAAATGTAGCATTATTATTATTTAATGTTACAAATGAAACTCTTCCTACTAGATGTACATTAGAACTCGGAATTTGATCTTAACTCTTTTTTTCTTTTTTAATCAATCATTTAGCGTTTAAAAACCCGTTAATGTTCTGTTAGCGAAACAAGTCAACTGTAGGTTTTTATGCATTCAAACAAGGAATATACATTAAAATATTTTAATAGGGTATAACATACTTGAAAATGGACGAAAATAGACTTCCCTGTTGTTGCGGTCCAATAAAAACCAACAAAGTTTTACAATGGGATTTTTCTATTAGTTTCTTATTGGTATTTGCACCCGTAAATCCAAATAAAATCCGAAATGGTCAAAAATAGATTTTCTATATCATTTATTATAACTAGGACATAACTGAACGAAAATAAATTGACAAATTTATGTCATACCATCCGGATGGTAACATCAAAACGGGGGGATCAGAGTATTCTATATGTAAATTGAAAGAAAAGTTAGATATCAATTTTTATTAGAATTTTGTAAAAAATACTTTAGTCCCCCCGTTTTGATGTTACAATCTGTATGGTATGACATAAATTTGTCAATTTATTTTTGTTCAATCATGTCCTAGTTATAATAAATGATATAGAAAATATATTTTTGACCATTTCGGATTTTATTTGGATTTACGGGTGCAAATACCGATAAGAAACTAATAGAAAAATCCCATTGTAAAATCAATGAATTTTTTATTGGTTTTTATTGGACCGCAACAACAGGGTTACTTTCAAGCAGGAAATAAGAAATAAATTTGTTTAAAATAAATTATTTACGTATGATAGACGGTTTCAAATTAATTTTTATAGCAAACTACTACACGTAAATTCCACGTAAAATGCTTATAGCTTCTACGTGGACTACAGTAAAGAAGAGGTTTTTTAGGTTTAGTGTGTATTTTTGGAGATAAACTTTATTATGAGACGATTACCAAAAGGTCGTGTAATAATTTGGTGATTTTTAGGAAGCAATTTTCTTGAAAAATTTATGGATAACCCGACTTTAAACATTCACAAAAATTTAGCTGTTTTTTAATTGCAAGGGGGCATACTAAGAAAGTTCGGTCGTTTTTGAGGGGATTTATTTACTCACTGAAAACAATAAATGTTGTACTTCAACATGCTGGTACATATGAATTTTTTTCAATATTTCTTATCAGCCGAATTTTCAAGAAAAAAATTCCCGAAATTGCATGATTGAATATTGCTCTTATAGGCGAGAGCAATTATTCAGCCTTTGTTGCACAAATTTCGAGGCTATAGAGATTTATTCATGGTGAGAAAAAAGTTCAAATGGATAGCGTAACTTCTAAGAAAGACTCTCGTATAAAAAAATGTGCACCTCATCAGGCATTTGGAAGAAATATCTGCTCAAACGTAAACAAAGTCACGAGCAGGTCTTATGATAAGTGTATAAGAGAGAACCGAGCATTGTCTGCTGTCAGCTGGTCTTTTCATACGAAGCGAGACGTCTTTACAAAATTGCTTCAAGAATTTGTTAAGCTGGACATTATGATCTGAAACTTGGCCCAGCCTTTCTTAGGACTTTAAACTATAGTGCTGTGCAAAAAAAAGTGTGTTTTTCGAAAATTCATAACAGACCTTTGTTGATGAAAGATGAGTCTCTTCTTACTTTTTTTAGGTTATTTTTTATTATGCAAAGAACATGTTTCTAAGTTTTTTTACTTGAACTATCGCAAACAAGCTGCCTTAAAGTATGTACCGTCGTGTGTTCATAGCATTTAATGGTTTAACTTTTGAGCACTGACGAGTCGAACACAGTTAAATCAACCATGATGCAGTAGACGAACCTTTTCATGCATGGTTAGTACAACTCACATTAACACGGTATCTTATGGGAGCCCCTGCACACCTGCTCGCCCCCCCCCTCCAGAAAAACGACCGAACCTCCTTAACATATTTCATGAACATACTATCTCGATTTTTTAAAAATTAAAAAAAGAATGGGAATGCAACAGCACTCCTAAATAAAATGTTCAATTGCTGAATTCTTTTAATAGTCTTAACATAGCATAACTTGCAAAACTATTTACAAGTTAAGGGAAAAGTTAAAAGTAAACACAAACACGATTTCTTTATAGATATTCTTAGAGATTAAAAACTTTTTTCTCATCCATACATCTAAACAGTACGAGGCATAATATTTTGGTAAACGAATTGCAGTGATATTTACCTTAGTAAGCTTGTTTTGTTAGTTTAAAACATCGTTATAAGATTCTTGCAGTTATTTATAGAAATTAACATTCTCAAATTTCAAGCTCATAAAATTTCCAATGTTATTCCAAAAAATTCAAATGTCATTCCAATACATTTATATTAACATTGTTTTTTCAATTTTTTTTTTTTTATCTCAAAGACTGATTTTTAAATATTTTTTAACATTTCACTAAGATCTACAAGTTTCTTGTGGAAGCTTAATGAGCAAGTCTTTTACTTTTTAAGATGTACTTAAAAAACCAATTTTTTCAACCTGTAAAATATTACTTTTTGGACTATTAAGGCATGAAAATATCGTTATTTAGGCCTACATGTTTGCCCGACTGTGTGTGGATCAAAATACCTATGTAAAAAATTATTTAGAAAAAATGATTTTTATTATGTTAATGTTATGCAGTCTTAGAGCTGGTGAAATCTTTTGTTTTCACGGAATTTTCTGGATTTAAAAGTTTCAGTTTCTGCGATAAAAACGAAGCTACAAATCAATATTCATCCTAGTTTGATGTAAACTTTTCTAACTACATACTTTTCAATTTTTTCGAATACCACTTGGACCACTACAATATTAACTTTTAAAATTGTGTTACGTAAAAAGTAAATGATTCCTGGATATTTATACTTTTTGTTATGGCATTGTTGTAAGGCAGTCGTTTGTAAGAACTCAAGAGCATTATCTTAATTAGGTAATGATATGTCTAGTTAATATACAAGTCAGAAGTAAGGTTTTTTGTTGGATTTTTTTTATGTAAATGTAGAAAATGAACGATTTATTCAGATAACTAACATTTTTTTTTTCTTATTTAAGTCTTCAAAAACTATTAATATGATCCTTTCTTCAACACTTGAAACATACCTAAATTTTTAATTGTATTCATAAGCTGTAAGTACAACAAATTCTTTTTCTTTTATTTCTATACAGATTGGCATTCAAAAAAGCTTTTATATTTATTTTAGTACAGGGCCTAATTCCTATAAGCATACGATGACTTTACTGAAATACTGTCATCGTGTTCTTAACAATCTGTTTGTAACTTACATGTCACATCACAAGTACAAAAGCTTTGTCATGAAAAATATCATCAGTAAAAATTTTACCATCAGAATGTTTAGTTTCACATAATTTGTGGCAGCTTAACTTAAGGGGTAGATGTAGGGAAGGGCAACTATACCTTGCAGTTGACTTGAACTGAGCTTGCGCGAGCGTACAGTAGCTACTGTCTCTTCTGCTCTGTGTGATGTTTTTACATTACGATCTTACCAGCATTACCAGTAGCTGAAACTTAGTTCAAGAAGACAGTAGCCGTGTTTTACAATGTGAAGGTCGCAATCACGGGTCATCAATGGCTAGAGCAAATGTGCTTACCAAGCTTTATTATTTTGACAGAAACAGAAAAAACATCAGAAATAGTAGCAACAGTAGAAGCAGAAGCAGTAGTAGTACTTAAAGGTTGTTTCATGCTTGCTGTGAGCCTAGTTGGTTGGTGTGTAAAATACTTGAAGTACTCGTCCATTCTATAGAGCTTCCCAGTGTACACTATTCGTGAGAGCTTAACTAATAACTGTAAGACGAAATACTTAAGTATAGTCAAGAGTCGACTAAATCTGCAGCAGCAGTTTTAGCCACCAAGTCCATGGGGATGAAGTCCTCATTGACTGCAGGCAATAGGGCTGTCATACCCTTATTTTTGCTTGAGTGTTATCAAGTTGCGGGCTTTAATGACTACAGACTCCTAAGCAGCTAGAGCTGTTCCACCAACCTTTAATAGTGTGCTGCCTTCTGCAGTGTGAGACTCTAAATTTCTTTTTCCTTCTCAAGTCTACAAAGGCTAACCAGCCAGCCAGTCCCAAAAATTATAAGCGGAATAGAAGCAGTATCAACAGCATCAGCGGTAGCAGCAGCAATAGCTTAGTGACTAAGAATCACAGGTCATCTGAAGCTATGTCCCAGATTGTACGGCAACTTGGGTGCTCGCATAAGCTCCTACTGTCCTGACTCGTCGAGTAAGTAACAACTCATCAATCTTATCCATTTTATCATACATCATCTTACAGTTTTAAAATCATGTTGCCCTTACATATCCATCCCAGACTATACCAAAGACCTTGTTTTCTTTTTTCTCAAGATTGTGGTAGTTTCTCTTCCCAATTATAGTATAGATAAGCCTAGGTTGAGTCTAAAAATCATACTCGCGGCAGTTAGATCTACTGTTGCAGCCAGGGAAAAACATGTGTTTTTAAAAAATTACGCACGTGGGTTTGTAAGCATATTTAGAACATAGTATAGTGTTTTCAGCACATTCATTTACAGCGTACCCTAACAGTTATCTCTTCACGTGTAAAAAGTATATGGACATATGTGATTACCGTTACAGAAGATAATGTTTTTATTTTAAGACGAATCTTATAACGTAGAAAGACAATTTTTTACTTTTTCTCCCTTATATTGCGCTTATGAACATGATCTAATTTATTGTATCCCTAATTATAAATACATAAAATTATGCATGAAATATTCAAGGTCAATGCACTATAAGTTTCCCGAAAAAGAAAAAATTAAATAAAAAATGATTCCAAGTACCTAACCATCAATACATTTTTACCGACAACACGAATTAAAATTAAACACTTACTCAAGTGAGACGTCTAATTATTTATCAACTACGGATCTAAAATCTTATTTGAAAAAATATTTAGTTAAGGACGGTCAGGAGTTATGGTATGGAGAAACAAAAATCAAAGTCTCCCTGATTCTACGCATACCTTCTTTTAAAAATCAGATTTCTAAAATTTGACAGTGATTTGTGTGCTTTTATCCGACTCATAGTCATCCTACTTCTTTTTTAAGTACTTTGACTGTAAAGATTTTTAAAAAATGATGTCGAAGCACTACTTGTGTAGATGACTTACTACTGACTTTTTTTAGAAGTTTACGAGCATGTGTAACTGCTTGTATTTTACTATATTTGTTTTGTTGTTTTAACGCTGAAATAATAGAAATTGTATTACTCTTATTACTGTTGAACTAAAGATTCTAGCTTATGGATACACAGAACCAATGTTATGCATTGTTAGCACTCAAAAAATTTCGATGAAAGAAAATGGCTAGAGTAGGACTAGAAAAAAGATACACTATTAGCACCAAATAAGCTAGTACAAATTTATATGGAGCAGGAGCTACGAGTCTGGATCACTAGCATTGAGAGTAAGTGTCAGCTGTTCCTATTTTAAATAAACCCTGGGTCGAATAATAAAGTTTGTTTATTCATTGTGCGATAAGTAGGGTCCTACTAATAGCAAAAAAATTATGAAAAAATTTTAATGGTAACCTTAACCTAATCCAAATTTCAATGAATTAGTTAAATATTTGAATATAGTTGATTAAAAGATTATTCTTTAGGAATTCTGAAAATGACTATGCTTTAGCAATTATGGAAGTTTTGACGAGCGTTGTGTGCAGGATTCTACCCCAAGTATCGCTGTAAAGTTTGTTCCTATTGAAGACACCAACAAAAACCAATAAAATTTATTGACTCTCTGTACCATTTCAAAACATCTGACAAAAATTTTATTTGGTTCTACATAAAAATCACATCTCATAAGTTTTTTTCTGTATATAGATACGGCAGAGCTGACAAAATATAGTCAAAAATAAAAAAAAAATGAAATAAATTACAAGATTCCGTAGGGTGTTCTAAATTTTATAATAATAACAGAGTTTGCGTTGACATAAGAAAAACCAAATAGACAACCCAAGACATCCTATTGTGTTAAGCCATCTTATTACAAATCCATAGGTCAAATACTTTTATTATCCGTTTATGCGGTTTTATATAGTTATGTAAGTTCCAAAACCTACTATAACAGAGTTTTTTTTCATTTGATGGCGTCATAGTTGGCAACGCAAATAAAGAACAAAAAAAAGTATTTAAGTATTTAAATTAGTAATTATCTTTCACACGGTTCCATCTCTGTTATTTAGTTCAACAGCCTCTTAGTATGCATCAGACTAGAATTAAATAAAAAAACAGTGTAACTTTTAAAGGTTATCTCTTGGTATACGTATACTCTAACAAAGGCATCTGGGTAAAATGCTTCAGAAATTTAAGCACGTTAGGCTTTTTTGTCTCACAAGGTTGGATGTGTATTAACACCTAGACTAGTTTAGTAGCTTAAAAGACCTGGATATTTACATCACTCTTGCATCCCAGACTAATGTGTACTTTCTCAAAAACTGGATTGTAAATGATGAATGAAACCGTGAAAATAATTGAGTTTCAAATTTTTTATAAAATTATAATATTTTAAACGTTTATTACATAGTTAAATGTTATGTTGACAGCATCGCTAGAAAATAGTAAAATAATACAACTTATATATTATACACTTAATGTTTGCTATAAGTTTATATGGATAGCGAAGTTTGCTTTCGCCTAATCAAGAAAGTGCCAGCCTTAGTATCCTACGGACTAAGTTGAAATCTTACAATTCTGTATGTTCTCAAATATTTGATAAAAGTTAAAAGAAATAGTTACGGTTGATTTTTTAATAATACATTCTGATTCAGATTGTTACAATGAACTTCAGTTAGTAAAAACAAACTTTGTTCACCAATTTATTCATAAATTTTTAATTGTCTTTAATCGTTTTTTATAAAAAAATCCTTTAATTTATTTAATGGCTAATTTTGTAAGAATCAATTAAAAGTAACATTATATACGCATATTAATGCATGTTAAAATAAAACGTATCAATACCAATAAGAATTATAAATTTATTATGATTTATCTATTATACCTAGTATAAAAGCTAACATGATTTAAATGAGAAAACTTTTTTATCAATTTTTAATTGGTTTCTTTTAATACACGGTTTCATGCTCATCCTGCCCGAAAGTACGTCAACCTCATACCGTATATAAGTAAACTATCCCACTTTGTTCCTTGCAGAAAATTTATATTTTTGTTAACATCATTTTTAAGAAAATTTACTAGAATCCATAAATAAAAAAGAAGAAAGTTACTAATTTTCTCGCACCTACAAGAAATGAAAGTTTAACAAAAGTTGAGATTTAAGAGAGAATCCTTTGAAATATGTTTAAAAAGAAATTTTGCTTTTAAAAACAGACTTATCTGGAAGACTGCAGCCACACGTGTAATAAAGTAAGGTAAATGTCCCTATTATTATCCTAAATTTTATCATACTTGATTCTTTGATTTTTCTTCCTAACTGTGAGCTTTAACAGTAGCAATTTTGGCATAAGCTGGTAAGCTATAAAGTTACCATTATTGCTCTAATTTTTTAGTATGGTTCTTAATTGTTAAAATAGTTTATTTCATAAAAAGGTTATAAGACTAAAATAAACACAATTATGAAATGTTGCACCTATTGTTTCATATTATGTCCCTATTTATAAAACATTTTAAAAATTGTAAACTTAGTATAATATTTTAAGACAATTGAAATTTTTTTAATTGCATAATACTATTTTATTTAACTCAAATAAGTATACTGTTTATTTGCTCACTAGAAGTATATAATTACTCGTGGAAGTTTGGCGCCATAATACGTAAAATTCAAAAGATAGGTTATGTACTACTTTAACCTTACGGCATAAATTGTGCATTCCACACTTTCGAAGTACTTAAGGTTTTCAACACTATGTAACTATGTAATAGAATACCAGTCGTAGTGTCGCATTTGACCCTAGGAAGATGTGAAAACATGGATATGGATATGTGCTACTATTTTTTAGTGCGTTCTGAAACATGCAACACGAAAAAATTTAATTTCTTAAAATTTTGAAAAAGTTGACCTTACATATAGTAGTTGTGTACTCAGTAAATAAGAAATGAGAAATTGCATATCATATTTTTTATTAATAAAAAATGTTTATTAGTGTAGAAAAAGTACCTAAAATATTAAACTAAAAAATATTTACGTGATTATTCATTGCAAAGAGTGCTGTTCATCGCTCTATACAATAGTAATATGTCGTTTGTAGCAGCTATAGTAAGAAATAAATGTTGTACATGCGATTTTATTTAAAAATCTTAAAAAAGTTCCGTTTACAGTCGTACCACCTACGGTAGTAGATTGATGTCGATTATTATTAACATGTTAATGTAAGAAATCGTGAAGAAAGTCTATTAAGGGCTGTGAATTTTATTTTTGAGATTAACATTCAAATCACCAGAAATAATCATAGGCAAACAATTGTAATTTTCTTGCAATGCAGTAGAACCAATATCTGAATATGGTAGCAAATTAAATCGCAAAAAGAGAATGATTTCATGAATCTTAGTATGTGGTAAAATATAAACCATAACGTGCTTAAAAAGCAAGGTTATATTTTAACGTGTCAATTGTAACCGACGGACCCAAACTAATGCACATGCATGGATGGATAACAACTGTTATCTTTCTCAGTCTCTTCCTGTGGCTTGTAGACTACTCGCCTCACCTCTGAACTAGACAGAAATATATTTTTGCAAGGGGGCAGCGTACACACTCAGCACTGGCTACTTATTGGCCACCAGCCCTGTCCACAGCATGTGTTGTGTGTGTGTGAGAGAGAGAGAGAGAGAGCACAGTATTAGTATATCTACATAGGCACGACAGAAAAAGCGTTATGCTTTGAAAATTTTCACTGCCCAAGCAGAAATCCAAATCTCGTATAGAATGTTTTCATATCAAAAATAAGTCACGCTTCCGTAATTTTTTTGAAAACATGTTATTTGCAAGCTCTTACCATACAATACATTTTCACTTGTAATGCCTTTCCAAAATGGCACGATCACTGGTTTTTTTTTTCTTTCAATTTGCACCAAATGTGCAAAACCAGCTATAAATTTCACGAGGACGTCCCAACTAATGATAATGTGTTTAAAAACTTCAGGTTTTAATAAGCTATCGAAAGAACGCTAAATTTTTTGCATCTTCACTTGGTAAGCAATGCAAAAAATAAATAAAATTATCGCGGGCACAAAGTTAATTGAAAAAACATTTAATTTCTTGTGCTTACCATGATTAAGTTATAACGAATTTGAAATATAGACAATAGCGATTTCGGATGCATTAGAGGAAAATTGTCGCTTGTTTGCCAAAAGTGTAGTTTGAATGAAAATCAGTACAGAAAAAAAGTACTGCACTCAGGCGCATTGTACCCGTTTATTTTATATATATATATATACATAGAGACTACTAGGTAGAGATTAGAGGTACTTCTTTCTCTTTTGCTCCTATACGAGCTGTGATGAGTTTCGGAGCGGTCTTTCCTACACATGTGACCATAGCGAACTCGGACGTCCGAAATAAAGAAGTCCACAATAGCTCTGATTGGCTCTTCCCATTGCGGATGGTCTATTGCGGAGCTCTATTGTATATGTACTACGGGAATGCACCCTTAGACTAGCTTTCCTCTAGAAGAAGTGTTGCATGAGTGGTAGCATAGGGTTCCAGCACCCAGGTTTATGCTGGATAACCAGAGCAGAGCATGGTCGGGCTAAAAATCATGCCTGCACACGCGTCCCTTGGAGCGGCTAATCGAGTTCAGACATAAGCATTTTACATGAAGTAGCTGAGCAAAGCTGTTTAAAGAGAATGGGAAAACCATAAATATGTTTTGTGATCATTTTATTGATACACATAAGATAATATCACTTCTCTTATGCAATGGTGAACAAAATTAGTTGACTGTAATCGACAACTTAGTTTGATTGGTATAAGAATTGGTTCTCCCAACAATTTTCCTGAAACTACACTGAGTCCAGCTGCTGCTTCGGTGGCTAAGGTTGCTGCTAATACCACTTCTGTGAAAAAAAAAAAAAAAATTTTAAGAAACATTTATTTGTGAAAAATAAGTAGGAAAGATCTTATAAAATAAAATAGTATCTACCCATCACTGTTGTAGTTGCTCAATTGCAAAGGTACGAGTATGAATCAAAGTGTCCCCGTCTGCTATTAGCAACAAAAGAGCAAGTGATGAATCTTTTTACACGAGAAAAAGTCTGCCCAAGCATATTAGCTTACATTTGTACACTTATTGATGTGTGGTACTAAAATTTTTCACTCTTACTAAATTTTATTTGAGTGTACATTAGCTTAACAACTGCGAAGGCATAAGCTAATGGTCTTGTTGTCCAAAATTGTTACTTGTCGAGCGACAGAATTTTTTACCTCTTTCTTTAGGTCTGTATGTATTTTTAGCTTGTATATGCCTTGAACGCGTTACTCAGACATTCGCATCTTACCTGGAATAGATAAGCAAAGCGGCTTAAGAAAATGGGGATACGAAATTAACACCAATAAATACGTTTTCTAATCATTTTATCAATACATATATAATAATATCACTTTTTCTATGCGGCGGTGAACAAAATTGGTTGATTATGATCGCCAACTTTATAAAACTTTATGAGAACCGGTTCCCCCAACAAGTTATTCTGAACCTGCACTGAGTCTGGCTGGTGCTTCAGTGGATAAGGTTTTTTATTATTTTCTTTTTTTTACTTTTAAAAATCCACTTTATATAAAAATATCTTATCTGTTAAGCCTTATTTTGTTTTAATATATATTTTTTTAGTTGCTGCAGCATTTTTCACACCGCAACTGGCTGATTTAAACATATGATTTTTATACGTCACATCAATCATGTTAAGTTGTTCTAGAGACAGACATTCTTTACAGTTGCGAATCAACCTAAAAGGGAGAAAAAAGTCCTTCAAGTTTTATTTACTATCTTTTATTTGTTACACACTGAATTTTATGAATTATTTATCTATTGAGAAGCACTTCATGAAACCATTTCGTTTTTCCAAGTTATTTAACAAAAATAATGGACTAAAAAATAATGATTAAATCTTTGTGTCCAATCTGGGGCCTGAAGGATACTATGGTAAGGACGATCTAACTATTGATTTTTATCTTTATTTACAGGCCTTAGCTGACGTCAGGGTTTGGGGAGGGGGGGAGGCTTGAAAAGGAATACTGTTGGTGTAAAATCTTTTTCTTCTAGAGGTAGAATTGCTACCTTTTCAAAAATGAATTCGTTAAATACAGTTTCAAAGCCTTGAATATCAATCACATATTTAACCATCTTCAATCTTGTACGACTAACAGACAACTAACAATAAGAGGCACTTATAATTTTTTTTTATGCACTATACGTGTATAATAGGTCTTTCATTTTACTATTACTAGGTTGTGCCGTTATCTATGTTACCGGACAGCTTGAAACATATGTCAAAGCATCGTAGGAATCATTTGAGGACGTTAGCAATCGGTGTCTGCAACTTGGAGTGACTTTTTGATAACTCTGCTAAAGCTGACCATGTAAAAAATTTTGTGATTTATTATGAAACAATGCGAGTAGAATATCAACAACTGTTGAATGGTGAAAATACAAGAAAATTTCAGGATGAATTTAATAACTGTTTGATAGTACTTAAAAGCATCAAAAACATATTAGCAATCTGTGAAATTGTCGTCACGCATTAAGCAAAAATTACGAAATCTTCAGTGTCTCACAAAAACTTTTTTAGAAACATTTTTTTTTTTAAATTGGAAACTCAAGGACATGGTCTTGGTACTACATCAAGGTATAATGACTATGCTTCTGTTATGTGGAAATAACTTGATACTGTGTTTTAAAATCGCATAAAAATTGGCTTTATTGTAAATAGCAGGCACTGGAATGTGGGAATATTTCTCAACTCTCCAGAAAAAGAGTTTGTTTTCAAAGTGTCAGAAATTCTAAATAAGCAGCATGCTTTAAAAATTAATGCAGTTTTAGCAGCAGAATTTGTCTTTGTAAAAAATTATACAGAGACTACTGAAAATAAGTACTTTAAAACTAAGTCGGAATATACTTTTCATACAACTGATTTGCATGAATGGTTTGAAAAGAATGTTTAGAAACCTATTGCTATCGACATGGATGAATTTCAAGAACGAGATTCCACATGAAATTCACCAGTGCTTTAAATGGGCCATTTTGATGGCAGTACATCATGCCAGTAAAAATGCGAATCAGGTCTCAAATTACAAAATATGTAACAACTATTACGATTTTACAGGGATAATATTTTTAGTGTAATCCAAGCAAGTACCGAAGTTTGAAAAACAAAATAGTATTTTAGTTTATGTTTTTTTTAGGAAAGAGAAAAAACACTTTTAAGACTTTTCCTTTTTATTTGACAGCTAAAAAAAAGCCTAAATATGTAAATTTGTTACCTAAAAAAAGTTAGTATATAGAATCGGATAATAAGGAATAAACATAAAAAACGAAAATAAAGTAACAACGAAGATAATGATGTGGACTTTGATTTTTTCATCGCTGAAAAATGCCATGTATGTGAAAAGTATATAAAAAATGTTGATAAAATTTACGATGATTGCTATTTTATAGGAAAGTGAATATTTTTTATTGTAGAAAACTACGGGTATTTTCCTCAAGTCTTGGTATTAAAGATTACATTGAACTGATGCATGGCCTTGATATCTGAAGTAAAAAAAAAATTCATAAATAAGTCTTAGGAGAAAATAATATTAAATTTTAATTATTCTTTAATTTCAGATATCACGGCCCTACATGTAATGAATGTAATCTCAAATACCAAGACTTGCGAACAATACCCGTAGTTTTCTACAACCTAAGGTACTATAATGCGCATTTATTTGTACAATAACTCGGTACTCGTTTTCCTAGAAAAGTAGAAGTAATACCTCAGATAAAAGAAGAACATATATTTTTTTTACAATATATATATTAGGGGAACGAGGATTAACTTACGTTTCATTGACTCTTATGAATTTTTACTCTTATTACTCGATCAGTTAGCATCCTATTTGGAACAGCATAGTTTTATAGAGACTACTTTCAGTCAAGACGATAAATACACTATAGATTAAATTAAATTGCTTAAAAAAAAGGGGGTGTTTTCATATGATTATGTAATATTAATTGACAAACTCTAAGAAACTGTGCTTCCATCAAAAAATACTTCTTATAGCATATTATGTGACGTACATATAAGAACTGAGGATAATATACTTTCTCTAACAATATGGAAACCATTTAATGTAGAAAATGTTGGACAGTAATTAAAAGTATACTTTGAGACAGATATGCTCCAATTAGCAGAAGTTTTTGAAAACTTTGGAAATAATTGTCCAGATATAAGCAAATTAGTTTCTGCTAACTATTTTAGAACAAAAAGCTTGTTTTGGGATGCTATGTTGAAGAAAAGAACTAAAGTAAGTTTAAATATGTACACAAATAGTTGAAACATTAAAGAATAAATTTACAATTTTTTTCACGATTTCGCTAGAACTCTTTACTGACATTGACATGTTTAATGTTTATCAAAAAAGCATAAGAGGAGGAATAAGTCACTGCTGGAACAGATATGTCACAGCAAATAACCACTATTTGCATGATTACAGAAAAAATAATGTTGAAAAATATATAATCTATTTGGATGTGAACAATTAATATGGTTGGGCTATGACTCAATGACTTCCTTATTGTGGATTTGAGTAAGTCAAGATCGTTTGCAAACAATCTCACGATTTTTATAAAATTAGCGATAAAAGTAATTATTGTTACATTTTAAAAGTAGATTTGGCTTATTCAGAGGTGCTCCATGATTCTTATAAGGACTACCGTTCTGCTCTAAACACATTTGAGCTACAAACTCAAAACAGAAAAAATTAATGACTACATTACACAATAAGCATAAACATGTACTTTACAATGAAACTCTCAATTCAGCTAAAAATTATAGATTAAGAGTACCAAGAAGTCATTGGGCTTTAAACTTTAAGCAATGTAAATGGCTCAAGGAGTATATAGATTTTAATAGTAACAAAAAAAGCTAGTCATGAGTTTGAAAAAATGCTGTTCAAATTTTTCCATAATACTATTTTTGAAAAAACAATGGAGATTAAAAGAAAGTGAATCAATTTTAAGCTTTTACACGGTTTGGATGGGCAAAACAGTGCAGGCACGTATATTGCTAAATCCAACTTTTGTAGCTGCAATGTTTTTGATGAAAATTTCGTAGTGACTTAATTACAGCGATTGAAAGTGCTGATAAGAAAGCTCACATACATTGAGCTTAGTGTATTGGATTTGTCGAAAACCCTTGTACACTGCTTTCATTAAGATTATATAATGTCTAAGCGAAAAAATGATTGTAAACTGTTGCATACTAATACAGACAATTTAATGTATAATATTAACAGCTACGATATTCATAAAGTTATAAAAGTTTCTTGTTCATCAAAAATACAACTTTTTTTTCTGTAAAGTAGTACGATTGACCATCTGAGGTAAGCTTATATTTAATTCTAGGAGGACCTTGACGACCACCTTAAGATTCAGCTGATCTACATACTAATACACTTATGCCCATTCGAATACTGAAGTTAAGCTAAGAAATTTTAAATAAAGCAATTTAAACTAACGGTATGCATCCACCTTTTGTCTTGGCATGGGTAAGTTTTAATAATGGAGCAATAACATCATTGAATTTTTTTCTGTTGTAGATATAAAAAGTCTTATTTTTATCGAATTTTCTTATATGTGCACTTGAAGTTCTTAAGAAATTTTTGTATTGAGCTAAATTATCTCCTGTCATGTATGCTTTATCAGTATGCTTTTCAATGAGTGACTCCATCAAACCATTAGTCATTGGATAACTTAGATTCTTCATTTGATTTTAAATTTGATTATTTTTGAAAGGAATGGGTGAATCACCGAGTACATATTGTCCATTTTTTGTCCTCTTTTCCCATGAATTCAATCTGATTGTGGCTTATTTTTTCTGAGGCAACAAGTATTTTTATAGATAAATTTATGAATAACGTTTCATTCAGGACGTTCATCACACATAGCGTTGTTTGTACGATCTTCCTGAAATTTCAACAGGATGCTCGTAATGATGTGAGAAAGTCCCATGTTAAATTTGAGATCGTTTTACAACGCTGTTTTTTAAATACCGGATGTTTAAAAAACTTCAATGTAACACGTTACCTAATGGACGAGTCACATAAAAATAGAATGCATAAGAAAATGGTATGTAGGATTTTTTCAATTTTTTTTGCATGCTGCAATACCATAATACTGGTATTAATTATTTTCAATTTTGAGAGAGATCGACAAGGTACTTCTGTAATTAAATAAAGAAAACGGTGTCAGACGCATATATATAGGTATACAAACGCATTCAAAACAGTTGCAGGCTCTGCCGCATGCTCGTTCTTCTTTTACTGCACTCTCTACATTCCCCCTCTAACTGTGATGAACGTCCTTGATATTATGCGTTGAATCATTATTATGATAACTTTTCTCAGCATCAGTATCATTGTTTTTAATAACATCATTGGATGAAATCGTATCTTTATCATCTTTGTTACTTGAAGCTGATTGAAACATCAATGTGTCGATATTTCTTTTTTCCTTTTGTTTTAAAGGCTTCAAAGGCTTCAAATGCTCTTCGTATTGAGATTCGAAACTTCGTGGTATATTTTCTTTCTTATTTGTTTCATAGATGATCTTATAAAGTAGATTAGTAATAGGCTTGGTAGTCTCACTAATTTGTTTTTTAAAATTTGCTTTTCTTAGTTTTAACATTTGATGCTAACATTTAACAGCTTCCCTCGCTTTTTTAATTTGTTGAAAAACGTGTTCTTCCTTATGAAATGCATTAATGGTTACCACTCGAAGAATAACCAAAGACTGATGCTAACTTCATATAGGAGAGTAACATTTATTACGAAGACGTCAAATCCTCTCTTATATCTACCATTATCCACCTTTTTCTCCTTGTCTATTACGACAAATCCATGTTTTTCAACCCCCTAACATTTAATATATAATTTTTTAAAGTTATTATACGTCATATCAATATTAATATTATCATTAAACATATGTTTTGAATTTATTTCATCTTGTTAAATAATTACTAAGAGGTTAAAATTATCTCAGACTAAATGCTTTGGAACATAAATATAAAACTGACAAAGATAGAAGCAGTCAAAATTTTTGTGACGCCACTGACGCTACTAGTAAGGAAAAGCTTTCTCCAGACAGTTTTATAGATGTATATTATACGACTGGCACTACAGGCGTGGCATGGGGTTTGTTTTTCGCTGACGTCGCATGACCAGAGAGGCAAGGGGACTTAAATCAATTATCCAGTAATCCAATAACCCCGAGTATTTGTAAATAAAATTGGCGTAAAGTTTTGTGCGTAATTTAAATATAATTACCAACATTGCTTGGCTAGCAACATTAACTTTTTTCGCAGACCTCAAGTGACCCAATTTTTTTCTTTAACAGAAAGTTAGTTAAGGAGCCTCTTATTGACTGTGCCTTCTTAGTTAATTTACTCTCTTTTTTTCTTTAATTTTTTTCTTGCTAACAACTTGAAATTATAATATTAAAAAGGTTAAAAGGAGTGTATAGTAAGTGAGGTTTTTTGAACAAAAACTGTTGAAACTTTATTTGAAACATGTACCGTTAAAAAACGCACACTATAAGCTTACATATGAGCGTATATAAATTCTAAAATGTAATATTCTATAGCAATTTCTAAACTTACAACTTTTAATCCACAAAGCTTAAGCGAATATAAAAGTTAAGAGATTGTATTATTCACACTGCTTAACAAAATTTATAAGCTTAGGATTTACATCAACAATTAAACACCACTTGGTTTTTCTTGAGCAAACATTTTTTATTTATATACTTGTCAATATTTTGTCTCATCATAGAGACCTTCTCAAGACTCTCACTTTTTGACGCAGAGCCTACCTACAGTTTATAATTGAAAAAGCTCTTTCCTTTATTGATAAGATGCTCTGTGTATAAAATAAAACTATTGGTCTATAGTGCGTGAAGATTTGCATAAAAAAGTGAGAGTCTTGAAAAGGTCTTCATGATGAGACGAAAAATTGACAAGTATATAAATAAAAAAATTTTGTTCAAGAAAAACCAAGTGGTGTTTTATTGTTGATGTTCACCCTACACAATGTTAGAGTTATCAAAAAACGAGCAAGTGGAAGTTCCGAGGGAGTTACTCTTTCAAATGTTTATAGGTCTTCGAGATAATAAAAAAATTTTGAAAATAGTTTGCAAAATATTGTTTTTATTTAACTATATCGTAAAACAACCAATAGTTTAAAACTAAACGTTAAACACAATATTTCAATATCCTACAACGTCATTAATTCTGCTTAATTTAAAATTTATATCATTTAAAAGTATTTCTAAGCAGTACGTAGTTGACTTTACAAATACCATTTTTTAATTTTGTTCTGAAAATAAATTGTCAACGGCAGAATAAGGATTTCCTGTAACATTTTTCGGTAATGTTGGGTAACATCGGTGTATCCACATTAAAATTTTTTTTTCCCCTTTCTTTAAAACTTTCCGTGCCGATCTTATAACACTAAACGCAGGGGCCAATGTGTATCTGCAAAGAGGTGAATCACCTACAAGATTGCTCGTAGCTAAGATACTACGCCCATGCATGACTCACATACATGCACGCTGGCCCATGCTGACCAGAAAAGAAATCAAATGAAATACTTTTCAAGGCGTAAAATCATAAAATAACTTTAAAGAAATAACAGATGCAAAAGGTTAACTGGAAACAGCTGCGCTAGGATGTAATATTAGATATTGATATATATAGATTGAGTATGTTCAAAACTAGGATAACTTAGAGTTAAGACCCATAGACTATGGCTAATACAACCTGTACACGCTACACCATTAGCCAGCAACTTACATAAACCTACAAAAGCAATCTTATTGACTTTTAAGAAATTATCCGATTTTTACCATTCATGTTCACAGGCTCATGGTTTACTGTACAACCCTTTTGTATTGCATTAACAACTTCATAAACATACTGCAATAGTCCACATTGTAATCTTGTTAAAAACTGTCACTGTTTCAAATGTAAAGGACGACGGGAAAGTTATGGCACTTCCCCCTTTTCCTGACACAGAGATATCGAGAGAGAGTCTGCACTCTTGCCCCCAACACGGGTAACGGAATTCTCGATTTTCCAGGGCACCCTGAGCCGACTTCCTCTCCTACGACAAGCATAGAAAGCCATAATTGACAAAACGCTACTAACATTTCGAAATACATTCACAACTAACAACGAATGAAAACTATTGGTAAACCTAAGTGAGTTAACAATATAATAGTTCACTAAAAAAAAAACAATAGTGTTTTAACCACAAAAATCGCTGTTGTTAATTAATCATTCATGATTATTTATCAGTCCGATCAATGCTCACGTGTATAGGTGTAACTAGTGGAAATTCTAGCAATTATTATAGTTATTAATATCTAAAATTAACTACTACTAAAACTATTATTAATACCACGAGATGCTGAACATCTATTCAATCAAACCTAAATATTAAGCGATTTTCACCGCTCTTTTTGCATTGGGCTCGATTAAATGGGTGAACATTGGTTACTATTCGTTAATAATGATAATACCACATCTTAACGTTAATATCAAGTTATGATAAAATCTTGTAACTTTTTGATGTAAAAGAGAAAGGAAGGGCATGCGTAAGTGAAGCACCTTCCCTTCTCTTGACGCATAGAGGAGAACAAGCTGGATGTGGGATGTGCCAATTTCTGAGTGGCTAAACTAGAGCAGTTCTAGCCAATTAGATTTTCGGCTGTTATCTTTTCATCATAATTTTTCCCCTTGCAGCGAGCCCTGAAGAGGTGAGCGGGAGCTAACGTGTATATATATACACACACATATCGTATAAAATAGCATGAGGGGATTTTTTGGCAAACTTAAGTAAAAAACAATACTCGTTAGAACCAATTCTTTAATGACACAACAAAAAAAATGTACATTGCATGTAATACATAATAACATGTTATACATAATTATAATCATAAAATATAATTTGCACACATGTAGTGTTTCTCATTTATTTCTACTGATAAACAAAGCTCATTGATTGCTAGATTATCGTACTCCATCCAAATACCTTTAGCAGATTTTAAATTGCAAACGTAAGCGTTATAATGATCGCTAAATAGTATTTCTTCGTAAATACTTAGATAAAAATAGGTTTTTCCGTTTATCGTTAATATTTTTTTTATTTTACCGAACTCTACATCAGTTTCCAATAAATTAACAACAACGTACATACCAGCTTTATAAACAATGTCACAAATTTCAACTTTTTTCTCTTTCAAAGTAGATATATTAACACTTGCACACTTATTTACTTAATCTTTAGAATTCAGCATGTAACAAAGTTTAAGTATTTCTTTTTTCGCTATAGTTACTAGTAAATTTTTCGACGAGCTAGTAGATTGTACAATATTTTTTATATCTTTGTGTCTTCCCTCGAACCGCATTTCCCAATAATGAATACACGGACCATTTAACTCTAAAATTCGTGGATAGTGCACTAAGAAATAAAATTTTGGTTGCAACGGACCAATTGTTTCCACGTATAATTCATTGTGCAACTTTACTAGTTGCTCCAGAGTTTTAATGTGTGATTCAACTAATCTTGGCGACATAAGAATATCAAAAATTTTGCGCAAATAAATGAATAGCTGCCAATAACGATCATTTTCGGGAACTAAGTGGCCCACAATCAGTGGAAAGTATCTGATCAACGTTATCATCTCGGAGGCGCTCATTTTAAAATCAAATCGATGCTTTATTGAATTATAAGTGATTTCAGTTGGTGTATTTTTTACTAATGAATAATTAAAGTTTTGTATTAAATCTGAGCGCATGCATATCAGCAGGTAGCGCGGGAAAGCAACGGGCCACGAGGCAATTTTGTACATATATATACATAATATACATATAACATACTTGCCACAGCGACTTGGCAGTCAGCTCGCTCTGTCAGGGCTCGCTGCGAGCCCTGAAGCGGCGCGACGCGCGCTCAATCAGTAGGCATGCCGTCAGCAGTGTGATTGGGCGAGAGAATGTCTCTGTAGGGTGATCGGCCGTGCCAGTCTTTTTTCCGTGCAGTCTACTGTGAAGTGAGGTACAGTCACAGTTTAATTTTCACCCTCGAACGGTTGACTAGGTAGCTAGAGTCCGCCTCTGCTATCTCACGGTCCTCCACGAGTGCGGTTTTCAATCTCCGATCTCGGACACCTCGCGCTGGTTCATTCCGCTGTACGCTGTATATCAAAAAATAAAAGTAAGTCGAATTCAAATGCAAAGTGACAAGTTCTTTTTTTTTCTTGGTTCCAAACGTGGACGTGTTTTTGTTAGAGTTTAAAATTTGGTATCGCTAAATACCACGTTACAAGATTAAATAGACAAATAAGTCCTCACGTAAAGTCTAGGACAATCACATTTACTCCGGATGGTACTGGTGGATCCTAGACCGGTCACGAACTTAAACCATTTTTGCCCCCTTGTGTAACATCTAGAGTATAACTACCTTTGCTCGTTACGGTACTGGTAACCTCTAGATCGCGAACGGAATACGGTACGACACGTCACACCAGGTATCCTCGATAAATCCAAGGCGCGCCGCGAATAAGTGCATCACATTATTGCTCGACAACCGCGTCGATTTAATCAAAACGGTCACCCTCACCCCCTTGAAAATACTCAGACAAGAAAAATAACTACCTTTTAGCCCCGCGTCCCACCTACGCGCCCAGTACGAGTGCCGAGTTGTTAAGCGAAAGCTTAGGCTCGAATAGTACGTTGTGCCAACGTAACAGTTAAGTTATGTTCTTCAATCAGCTTTTTCAAATTTGATCTACTGATTTTTTTTACTAGAGTCATACTTTCTAATGAAACAGTTAACTCATTTACTATAAATCCTTTGTACTTATTAACTAACGTTACTGCACACTTGATATGACGTAGTCTTTCATTCGCACATACTAAAAAGGTACAGTGCTGTATGAGATTGGTTCAATCATACTTGTTTCTTTTTCTTATTTCCATCTCGTCCGTTGATAGTTTCATTCTTATCAAAGATTACTGATTTTATTTCGTAAGATAATGTATTTATCATCTCGATATTACCCACTTGTATGCGTTCTATTTCTTTGATGTTTTTATCAGAAAAGTAACCACTTATACAAGCAAAACAATCTTTTAATTCGCTCCATGCATGTGCATTTATAGTTACACCTCCTGTAAACTTACATTAAGATAGCTGCAGCAATAGCTTGAAACACTGATAATATTTATTACAGTGAAGCTCTACGATGATTTTTTCGTAGCTGCCTTGTTGAATGAATATGAATGCAGTTATAACTTTGCAGTGGGTATTAAAGCACTTTTCTTGTCTTATTGATTTTCCGTAAGATTAATTAAATCTGCTGGATATTTAGCACTATCACGCGATAAAAAATGCATTTCTCGATTCAACGAGCCATTTTTTACAGATTCGTGTGACACAGTTAATCTAAATTAAAAATCACTTTATCGACGAAAATTTGCAGGCACTGCATACATTATCTATGTCAGATATTATCTAAGTTGTTGGAAAGACCAACGGGTCTTTACAAATGTGAAACCCTTGCGTTTGAAAACTTGTATAGCTGTTGCACTCTCCTATCCCAAGATTTTCATATTCGATGCAATCTTCCACTTAAATTTTTTTAGCAAAATGCAATTCATAAAGAGAGATAGTACTTCCTTCATTTTTATCATATAAAGGAGGCTCAATACCTAAATGAGGTTACCGCTTATTTCCAAAAATGTGACCTGACGTTAAATAATAATTTTGTTAACTTAAGTGCAAAGTTTCAAGTACGGTTACCAGTGAAAATATTGATAAAACGCTGTTTAAAGCTCAATTTTTTTTAAGTAATGATCAGCCTCTAATGAAAGCTACTGAGCTCTCCATCGGAAATTGCATTATTTAGACCATAAAACACCGTTTCCTGCACAAAAAATTAATTAAAGATAGTTTAAACTATACCCTATCGATTGATCACGAAAACAGTACAGGTTGCCTGTCATTCTAAAGATTTTGTTATTTAAATTTTAATGTTATTTATTCATTGTCAGTATGTAAGAACGCACAACATTTAAAATGAATTACGAATTCAGTGTAAAATAGTGACATTTATAACTAAATACTAATAAGACAGAATTACATATATTTGCAAAAAAATTCGATGAGACAGTACGAAGTAGCTTTTTTTATTGTTAATGTTAAGCTTTTCAAATAACAACGAGCTGTTCACAACATAGTTATTTTTATAGACATTTAAGAAATAGGATATTTAATACTAAATGTAGTGTTGAAGGTACAAAAGTTTATTTTTTTAATTAACTGCATATACTAGCTATAACTTTAAGACTCAAAAGTTCGAAGGCAAGTAAACTTTCAGTATTTATATACTAATAAAATACAAGGATTGTACAGTTATAATACGATAAATAAACTGAGAACAGGGTCCTGGGTTCGTCTGCTAAAATAGAAATATTTCAAAGAGATATGTGCACAGTGCATGTTACCAGTGAGACTAAAATGGTCGTTATTGTAGCATTTTTTTCTTGAAGACCTGAGGTATTGAGCCTCCTTAAATACTGCAGAAAAACTTGCCAAACATGCTTAAACCTCAAAGACATTTTTCGTTTAGTTACTCGAAAAATATCTGCGAACAGTTGTAGAAAAAAGTAAGTGACGACAGCAGATGTGTGCAATTTTTCCTCAGCTGCAATAGTTTTTAATCTTTTTTAAAATATGAAGAAGAGTGAGTATTCGCGGTGGAAGTGAGCGAACGTTCCTTAGGTGCAGTATTTTACTACCATACTGTAACTGTAGAATCTTATCTCCCTCGAAAACTAGTTGTTTAACTCCGCAAAATGGTCAAAACAAATTTTCATTTTCCTCTTCTTCGTACGCCTCATCGATAAATACGTCGCAACGTATTCGAGTTATGTAGAGAATCGGATCATCTGTGCAAGTCGTTATCTAAGTTGTAGAGAAGATTCACGGTCTATAAAAAAGTGAAACCCTTGCGTTTCATTTTTGCCAATATGTGATTTATAAAGACAGATAGTATACCTTTTATTTTATTATGTAAAATTCTGCAGAAAAACTTATCAAACATGCTGAAACCTAAATAAATCTAACGTTTAGTCACCCGGAAAATATCTGTAAACATTTGAGAAGAAAAGTAATTGACGACAGCGTATGTGTGCAATTGTCCCTTAGCTGCAATAATTTTTAATCTTTTTCAAAATATGAAGAAGTGTAAGTAACCACGGTGGAAGTAAGCAATTTTCCCTTAGGTACAATATTTTACTACCTCACTGTAAATGTAGAATTTTTCAGACTATGATTAAAAAGGACCTATCTGACTGTGTAAACTTTTAACATTTATCATACATTGGCCGAAACTTTAGCTAAAAGGAGGGGGGAAGTATACAAGTAAGTAAGGAAATGAAGAACACGTAAAAAAAATCAGTTTTTATCTGACACTCTCAGCCAAATTATATTTTCTTGCCGTGTATTGCAAGTTTTTGGCTAGCTTCACCGTTTACTAAGTTATTTCTATGCCAATAAAAAAAAATAATAAATGAAAAATTTTAAAAATGGAAGCATCCATGATCACTGCTTTGTTCGAGGTAGTGTGTTCTTTGTCACGATGCGCGACTATCGTGTCAGAAAATTCCCGTATAGTGTACACCGACAAGTGGTTTAGTGACGTGCTGCCTGTATCCTCTGTGAACGGATTAATAGGAGTATTGCAGAAGCTCTTTATTATTTACCTAACGAAGGTTTACGCAGTCGCGTTGTACCCTCTAGATCTAACGTGTAGTCCAACAGCCATTCAAGCGGGTGGTGGAGTATTTACCGCCTAACGCTTGAAATAACGGGATGTTAAGGGGAATGTACGAGTTGTACGATAAAATTGGTAAGTAATCTTACTAATATATAAAGCAAAGTCGCTAAAAACGTTGTAATCGCTAACCGCGAAGACTACTGAACCGATTTTGCTGAAATTTTGCATACCAATTCTTGACACTTCCTAGATGGTTTTAGAATGGTTTTTATCTTGAAAAATTTAATAACAATAGCAATAAATAAGCTCAAAGCTTTGCAAAAATACGCTAGCTTTTCTCTTTAGTTCAGTAGGATCCGATAGGTGGCGTCGACACAAAATCGAAGCTACTTGCAACAGAATTGAATAAGTGTGGTTATAATAGGCCAGAGCGTCAAAGAAATTTCTGCATTTGTCTACCAGCAGTTCATCAAGCTGTATCGAGAATGTAGATGATCGTCGTGCAGCTGGGTACCCCGGTTACCGACGACGCTCTTCTCCAATAGGCAAGTGATCTAGATCTACTATCACCTTGAACCTCCTGGATTAAGTGCAACCAATAAAAAATTTATTCCAACCGATGAAGTCTCCGGTGGAGTACCAGGAGACGTGTCTAGCCAGAGCATATCCTGCTCCTACCCTTCAGAGTTATATTGCCATACCACAATCTGGCCTGGTGCCGTCAGAGAATTTTATACTCCAAATGTAAGCCAGGTAAAACAGCCCTGAGGGGCATACGCAGCCATAACGGCTTTCTTTTCAGTGGTCGTGTCCCCAACGGCATCCCCACATTTCCCCGACTAACGACGAGCGGTTGGTGATCCGGGGAACAACCCAAAGACGAGATATGTTTTGATCAGTGGCGTACCTCCCTCATGTACGGTTTCCGTCTACATCAGAGACTCCAAGGGTAAGAGTCAAGCTACCCGCAGCTGGCTCTCCATCATCAAGAATAATGATAAGGAATGACTGGAAATTTCACTACTGGCCCTTTTCAGGGCCAATGTAAGCATTTACGTTCCCTACTTAACCATTAATCTCATTGGTCCTTTTAAGGGCCACCGAAGTTTAGATTATCTTGCCAACAAATACATTTTTTGTTAATGTAGTTCGTTTATCTATACGTACACATGCTCAAAATCTTTACGCGTGTGTGTGTGTATTCATGTGTGAATGAATATTGTATGGCCTTCTGTGCGCTCGCAGTTAGTCTGCTCTATAGCGCTGCCTTGTTCACACGCTATATATACTTGCATCGCCCGTTTATGACTGTATTCTTAATATACATTAAATTTTTCATTTATTAATTATAAATATTATCAGTATTTTATTCTCACCTCACACACCTATATTCCTTTAGGTTATGGGCCCAGGTACGTTGTACTGAGGTTGTACTGAGGTTGTACTGAGGTGTAAGTGATTGTGTTAAGTGTAGAAACATTTTTTGTCACAATAGTGTGAGTGCTGAAGAGCCGAGATGGCTGGAGAAATTTCGGCAAGACGTGTGACAAAATTTAATGGCACGAATTTCCTAGGCTGGAAATTTCAGATGAACGCCTTGTTCGTCGCATATGGATTATGCGAAGTCGTCACGGGCGTTAGTGTGAAGCCAGAGAATGAACTCGGCAGAGGCTATAAAGTGGGTAAATGAAAATGCCACAGCCATGTTTTTAATTTGTTCCGCGATGGAATATGCTCAGTTAGAGAGTTTGCTTGTGCACATAACCGCAAAGGATATGTGGGACAATCTTAATTTAATATATGAGCAGAAATCCGAGTCAAACAAACTCATGCTCACGCAACGTTTTCACGCATACAAGATGGATCCGACAGACACAGTAGTGCAGCACATAGCAAAAGTGCAAAACATGGCGATGCAACTTTTAGATCTTCAAGAGAATGTTTCTAATTTTATCTATTATGGCTAAAATTCTAGCAAGTTTGTCACATAAATTTAATCATTTCCAAATGGCTTGGGAAAGCGTAGAGCCAGCTAGACAAACTATAGAATATCTCAAGGAGAGACTTATTCAAGAAGAAAATAGACTCGGTCGTGAAGACGAAGAAGCCACGGCTCTCGCGGCGTCTACTCGCAAGGCAAGAGGTACGACAGAGAGTGACTCTCAGGAAAAAAAAATAGCAAGACCGAACGAGAAAACAAAAACAAAAATAAAGACGTCGTTTACTACAAATGTCAAGAGAAAGGTCATTACGCGTCTCAGTGCCCGAAAAAGAAAAATAATAACAAGCCGAAGAATAACAATAAAGGAAAAGAAGAGAAAGACTGGGACGCACACGATTGTGCTTTAGTTATGAGTTCTCGAAATGCTGTTGTAAACAAGGAGCCAACAACTGCAGATGTTCAACGCTGTATGAACCTAAGGATGGAAGACTCATGGTTACTCGACAGCGGTGCGTCAGCACACATTACGTTTAGACGAGACTGGCTCATCGATTATCATCTGAGAAAAGAGGGCAGCACCATACTGCTAGGCGATAATGTAGAGTGCAACGTTGTCGGAGAAGGAACAGTGCTGGTCAAAAAATTAGTCAACGGTCAGTGGATCGAGACACGTATAGAGAAAGTGCTATATGTTCCGGCCGTGCGGAAAAATCTTCTCTCGATCGGTGTGTGTACTAAGAAAAATTTAAAAGTAGTATTTAACGACGACATAGTAAAAATAACAAGAGAGAATGACATCGCAAACGGCGTGAGGCTGTCGAACAATATTTACAGAATGCTGTTTCGTCCGAGAAGGTCGACACAAGAAAAAGCATTCTCGAGTTAAGTTAATGTTGCTGCTGCAAGTTTAAAGTGTTGGCACGAAAGACTTGATCATATTAACGTGCGTGCTCTCAGGCAGCTTGTGAAAAGCGGGCTTGTCAGTGGTGTGAGTGTAAAGGACTGTAGTGATTTCTTCTGTGAGGCTTATCAGCGTGGCAAAGCTCATCGACTCCCATTCGACAGCAGTAAGAAAAAGCTAACTAAGCCCGGAGAGTTTGTGCACAGCGATGTAAGTGGCCCAATGTCTACTTCTCTTGGAGGCGCGAAGTTTTTCGTCACATTTATTGACGACGCATCAGGTTACGTCAGTGTTTACACAATGCAACATAAGTCCGATGTGTTCGAGCGCTTTAAGGAGTACGAGCGCTTAGTAGCCAACAAGTTTGGTCGCCCGATGAAAATATTGCGTTCCAACAATGGGCGAGAATACTGCAACGAAATGTTGTGTAAGTACTTGAAGTCGCATGGAATAACGCACGAGACGACTGCATCTCACACGCCAGAGCAGAGCGGAAAAGCAAAGCGCCATAATTGTACGATTGTCGAATGTGCGCGTACTCTACTGCAAGTGCGTGGAGCACCAAGGCACCTGTGGGCGGAAGCAGTGAGTACTGAAGTATACACCTTGAACCGAGTTTCGCAGTCAGATTAGACAAAAACATAACCTCCTATGAAGCGTGGACGGGACAGAAGCCCGATCTCGAGCATATACGAGTGTTTGGCTCTGTAGCTTATATGCACGTGCCCAAGCAGTTTACCTCAAAATTCGATGCTCGGTCCCAGAAAGTCTACTTGGTTGGTTATGATGGAAACTCGTCGAACTACAGATTTTACTGCCCCAAAACAAAAAAAGTCAAAGTGTCTAGGAATGCTACAGTAAACGATCAGTTCAGTTTTGTCGATGAAAATGAGTCCGATGAAGAGGAGGAAAAGATATCATTTCCTGCGCAGAACGTCGCCAAAAATAACCTAGAAGAGGATGACGAAGTTGTTCGACAACTGTCTCCTGTCCAGGAGCAGCCAGAGCAACGGTGACAGCTGCGAAACAGAGAAAGTTTAAAGGCTCCTCAGAGGTACGAGGCAAATATACATCAGTGCGACGTGCCCGAAAGTTATCAGGAGGCAATCAATGGACTCGACAAGAAGAACTGGACTCGGGCTATCAACGAAGAGCTCACAGCTCACACTAATAACAAGACGTGGAAATTTTTACCGAGAACCTAAGGAATAAACACAATCGACTCAAAATGGGTCTTTAAAATCCTCAACGACGAAAATGGGGAGGCTCTGCGCTATAAGGCGCGTTTGTGCGCAAGAGGTTTTCAGCAGCAGGAAGGCATTGATTATAACGAGACGTTTTCACCCGTGGTCCGGTACGATTCATTGAGAGTAATGTTGGCCAAGACTGCATACGAGGATCTCGAGATGAGGACGTTCGACGTGCGCACGGCATTTTTGTACGGTGATCTCGAGGAGAATATCAAAGTGGAAGTGCCCGAGGGAGTGGAAATTCTAGAGCAGTGCAAAATAAAGTCAGGCAATGTTGTGTTCGTGTTGCAAAAATCATTGCATGGGCTAAAACAAGCCCCGCGCTGATGGAATAGAAAATTTACGAGTTTCTTAGGTAAGTTCGGATGTAAAGAAACTGAAGCAGATAAGTGTATCTTCGTCGAAAAATCTAATGGACATATATTTTATCTTGCGCTTTTTGTAGATGACGGATTAATTGCGAGCAAATCGTTAGATGTATTAAATGAGATACTTCGTTATCTTACACAAGATTTTGATATTACTATCGGCGATACAAGTTCGTTCGTGTGATTAGAAATCAATCGCAATAGGCTTGAGAAAAGCATTGTTATCTCACAGAGTTCGTATATACAATCTATATTACAGCGATTCGGAATGAGTGATGCGAATTCAGTAAGCGTGCCCGTGGATCCGAATGTAATATTGAAGCTGGTAGAGTCGGTAAGCGAGGTAATTAGCGACAAACCGTATCGCGAAGCCATCGGTTACCTTATATTTTTAGCTATGGTTTCTCGTCCCGATATTTCGTATGCGGTTAATTTACTAAGTAGATTTATAAACAAGCATAATAAAAATCACTGGCAAGCTGTAAAAAGAATATTTGCTTATTTGGTCGGAAGTATTGATTTTTGTATTAAGTATTGTCGTGGCGGAAGCGCATTAAAATTGACAGGTTTTTCAGATTCCGATTATGCCAGTGATATTGAAACGAGAAGGTCAACTTCGGGCTACGTATTTTGTTTGGCAAACGGGCCTGTAACTTGGTCTTCTCAGCACCAAAAGCTAGTCACTCTTAGCACGACAGAGGCAGAGTATGTCGCCGCAGCAACAGCTGCTAAAGAGCTGATATGGTTAAGAAAACTTATGAGCGGCATCGGTAGTCAATGTGAGAAAGGTACAAATTTGTTTGTCGACAATCAAAACACGATTAAATTGAGCAAGAATCCCAAATATCATAAAAGAACCAAACATATTGACATCCGATACCATTTCTTACGTGAAAAATATGTAAGCGGCAAAATCTGCATTGAATATGTACCATCAGAAGTACAGAAGGCCGACATGTTTACAAAGACTCTCCCGCGAGATCGCTTTAAAGGTCTGTGTAGCAGCATAGGTTTAGTTCATATGTGATGTATCTTGAAACGAACGGTGGAAGTGTTAACGTAGTTCGTTTATCTATACATACACATGCTCAAAGTCTTTACGCGTGTGTGTGTGTATTCATGTGTGAATGAATATTGTATGGCCCTCTGTGCGCTCGCAATTAGTCTGCTCTATAGCGCTGCCTTGTTCACACGCTGTATATACTTGCATCGCCCGTTTATGACTGTATTCTTAATATACATCAAATTTTTCATTTATTAATTATAAATATTATCAGTATTTCATTCTCACCTCACACACCTATATTCCTTGAATATTTTTACTTCGATTTCTAAAAACGATTCGTCAACTATAAAAGACTATGTAAAGCTGGCCACTATTAAACCAAGTCAGTCATTAACTGGCAGACGTCACGAGCAGAGTTGTTCGTCGCAAGGCTGGGAGCCCCGGTGACTGACGACCCTATATTACCCTCTCGACTCTAAGCATTCAACCAGGAATCACCAGTCCTCTCCAAGGTCTGCGCTGGGCGAACCTAACAGCTATGAAGGAAAAAAAATTTGAGCCAACGGGAGTCTCCAACGGGCAAGCATCACGAACCAATCTCTACTAATCTCTCCACCTCAGATCATCAAAACAACTGAGTCTGCAAAAAAAGGTGCTTTAGACACCGACGCGTCGTCTTTAGATCTACGTCGCGACGTCTTCAACGTTATATCAGGAGACGTTAGGAAAGAGCACTACAACTAGCCCCAAAGCTTCGGACTTCGTAATTTTTCTCCCGATCAGTCTGGGACTTCAACAGCAGGCCAAAGAAGATCATCCTGAGGTATACAGGCAGTCACAATTGTTGTTAACTTCAGTCAAGTAAGAGTTTACTTAAGAAGCTCACCGGTCTTTTTTAGGACCATCGGAAGTTGAACTACCTTGCCAACAAATACATTAAAACTTAACAAAGTTGACTGAAAATAGCGTTTAGGGGTCACAAAAGTCGTAATCATGCGAATAGTCGCAAAAGGGTATATTGGAAAGAAAACTTCAAATATATCTAATTAATACAATTTGAGGCGTCAAAAAACTGACGCAGAAAATTTATCATGATTGGAACAGCCAAAATCGCCAAGTAAAGAATTCATTACGTGAGAGATCAGCTTTTCATTTTACCCTCACAGTAATCTCTTAAAACTTTAAAGATCTAAATTCAAAATTTTTAATAAGTAGAAAATGTATTTGTGTTTTTGTGGCAATGAAAAATGTAGACTTTAAGCTCCAGGACTTTGTTGCTCTGGTAATAAAGTTGTGGAATAAGAAAAAAAAGTTTTTTTTTAAATATATTTTTTGGGAGTTTAAAATCTTAACAGCTGTAAAAATAGCCCTTTTCGTAAATTTTACGGGAGAAACTGCAAATCAACCGCTTCTTATGGCCATCTGTTATTTAATGGCATAAGGAACGCACGGTACTTTTCAGCATAATTATAATTTTTTAATTTTTACAGCTTATTATTTGACCAAATAAACTGTATGGATTGCGAACAACTGTGCTTTTAATAAGAAGATTTTTGTTCTAAAAAGTGTCAGGAATAAATGTTAAATTTTTAACTGAAATCGTTTCACATTACATGTCAACACGCTACGGTGTTCCATTTAGTAAGTCTTGGGCGAAGCCGAGACGGGGGGCTGCGAGTGTATTATAATTTTACAAAATTTTTTTTAACTTACAAAAATTTTCATGATAGGAAAAAATTTGAACAAAATACTTTTTAGTTGCTTACATATATTTCAAAGACTCTAAGAATCTTCCAAACGTTGACGGTACACTCATGAGAAAGTAGGGGGACCCCTTGAACGATGGTATGCCTGCTCCATTTTTTCTCCAAAATTTCTCCAGATAAATCAAAATCTCAGCATACATGACTTTTTTCTGTTATTCATTTAAATTTTTAAATTACATTTATTTTAAAATATTGCATGAAAAACCAGTATAACTGCCCTCTGGAAGAGGTATCTAAATTGAAACGTGGTTTGTTGGGAGTAACTCTGACGCGCTACACCAACACAGGTAACTAATAAATTTTACATTAATATTTTTCAAAAGCCTTGTGTTACATTCCAATAACAACTATTTTTTATTTTACAGATAGATTCGATAGGATTAAGGACGTTCATCACACATAGCGTTTTCTGTACGATCTTACTAAAATTTCAACAGGATGCTTGTAATGATGTGAGAAAGTCACATGTAAAATTTGAGATCGTTTCACAAAACCGTTTTTTAAATATTGATTGTTGAAAAAAAATTCAATTTTACACGTAACATTATGAAGAAGTCACATAAAAATTGAATTTATAAGAAAGTGATATGTAGAATTTTTCCAATTTTTTTTTGCATGACGCAATACAATCATACTGGTCTTATTCTTAATTTTCAGGGAGATCGACAAGTTACTATTGCAGTTAAATAAAGAAAAAAAAGTGAGACGCCTGTATATAGGTATACAAATGCATTCAAAACAGTTGCCGGTGCTGCCGCATGCTCGCTTCCCCCTCACTGCACTCTCTACATTTCTCCTCTAACTGTGATGAACGTTCTGACTGAGCTCCTATCCTAGGAGCATCTCCCGTGTTATCACGAGCAGCAAGATGGAATAGGCATTGCAAGCATCGCTGTGTAGACCGAGGATAAACCGGATATATCGAGAGGTACAAAATATATTATTTCAGAAAGCGATAAAAAAAATCCATGAAATCATTTAAAGTAACTTGTCACGTGGCATAATTTAAAAGTACTAAGCACACAGATACTGCAAATACTTAAGAGTGGCTTAAGAACAGTTTTCGGAAACTTATAACAGTTATTAAAAAAAGTTTCAATTATAATAATTATCTTAAAGGTATCAACTTTCACTCAGACGCGTTGACTATAGGATCAGTGGGTATCTATTTCAAATTATTAAATCAAATAAATTTTCAAGGTATCAGGAATCCATGCCAAATAACTGAACAGAGCAAACGAATAACTGATATTTTCAAGAATTTTAGTAGTTGAGTTTGCATACGTCAAACTCTCTTAAGGGTGGGATGTGTTGGAAGACGTTATAAATAGTTTAAGTAAAAAAGGCGTCTTAGTGATAAATAATAGGGATAACCTATGTTTAACTAAGGTTCTTGTTGTAAGACTAATTCAAGAGTGTTATATTGAAATAAATGATGAGCAAGGATAAAGATATGTGTAGTTTTATAAATTTCAACGATATTTTAAACAACATAATATACGTACTCGGTTATTTGATTACGACACTGTTGGCAATGGATTTCCTTCCATTTATGATGGTAATGACGATGTGGCAGATAGTTGTTCTTTATCAATAAAAATTATGTATTACGACAATATTGGCTACTATAATCTAATTGAAAATATATAAGCTGTAAAGTCAGTTTATTTTTGCATTACATATTACAAATCATACAATTATGTAGGAAGTCATCATTGTGGGTCTATCTGTTCTGCCTGCAATGAAAGTCCCAATTGCAGTAGCATAAATAACTTAAGAAAAATACTATGTTTGCATTGTGGGCAAAAATTTTATGGTCAGAAATGACTTAGTAATTATAAAGCTAAAGATTTTCATTCGATAACGAAGTCTCCTAAGCGTGCGGTAAAATCCAGCTGTGAGACAATAAAAATATGTAATAGCTGTGACAGATTTATAAATTTGTCAAAAGGTAATCACGATTGCGGAAGAAAATATTGCAAAGAGTGTAAAAGTGTTAATAAGCTCAACACACTATGTAGTATGCAACCTATTACATCAAAGTAGAAACTAAATACTCAAAAGAAATGTTTTATTATTTACGAGTTTTAAACGTGATAAGACACAGAATTACATGATACTACCGATACGCTTGTACACATACCGATCCTTTGTGTTATTCAAGTACGACGCTATGCATGTATAGTTAGGGTTAAAAAAAATTTTCTGTGGTGTTAAACAGATTATTTTCGAGGGAGAAAAGTGTCTAAAACAATTTTTAGATTTTGCAGTAAAATTAGAAAGTAAAACTTTCACTTCGTTCATTTGTAAGGCACATAACTCTAAGGCCTTTGACTTTATTTATATTAAAATGTACTATAGATAGTTAAAAAGCCACCCCAGAATTTATTCTTGATGGGCACAACATTATTCGTTCGTCTTTAGAAAAAACTTAGTTCACAGATAGTCACTTACCCATAGGTTTTCAAAAAATTGGCTGATTTTTCTAAAACGTTTAGTCTTGTAGAAAATATAAAAAAAGGATATTTTCCACATGTATTTGTTAGAATGACAAAAATTATAAAGGTCCTTATACAGATTCATGCTTATGCATGTCGGATTCTATGAACACCCGCGATCGCAGAGAGTTTTTATAATGGTACGATAAAGTAACTTCAGATGTTAAAGCGCAGTTTGACTTTAAAAAAGAATTTTTTGAATACTGTGTGCGAGATGTTTAAATATTACGCGAAGCTTGCACAGCTTTCCGAAAAATTTGTATGCTAGTCAGAAAAGTAGACCCTTTTATTGAAAACGTGAAAATAGAGAGTGCTTGTTACGTTCTATACAGAAAAAACTTTTTAAAAAAAATTCCATTGGTATTATTTCTGCAACTGGGTATACATACGCAGGGAAATTTTCTTAAAGATGCATATACGGTTAAAGACAGCAAAAAGATAAAATATTTTAATGTTTGCTGACTATAACCTTATATTTGTAAAACAAAGACATTTTCACCAAACCACCTGAAAATTTATACAGGGAATGACTGTTTAGAATTATCAGGGAAAAACTTTGAAAATTTTGAAGAAAATATCAAGGGCTTAGTAAAATCTACAATTTTACCACCACGAAATTTATTTCACTTTACACTCTCTGCAAGAATGAATAGTCGTTTACTTTTTGGGTTATGTCACACGTGTAGGGTAACATCCTTTTAGGAAGAATGTACTCACAGTTTAGTGTCAGATACATCATTATCCAGTACATGGGTATCCATAGAAATAAAGAAAGCTTTAAAATTAGGGTATAAATTATTGAAAACGGATGTCGTTTGGTAATATCAAGTTACTTTCAAAATAATCTTATTTTCTAAAGCAGTGGCTTATTTACAGAGTATACAGATACTTTTTAAAAATTAAGCAAGAAGCAAGTGGTTGGCCAAGTACAGTTAAAATGGAAGAAGATAAATTAGAATACATTATTAATTATAAGCATAAAGCAAAAATTGAGGTAGATATCAGCAACATTAAAAAATAATCCGGGTTTTGCATTATGTAGCAAAATTATGTTTAAATTCATTTTGGGGAAAATTTGGTCACAGGGATAAGTTACCTCAAACTAGTATAGTTACTGATTATAGAGAGTTACTAAATGCAATAGGGTGAAGTATGTAAAAAATTGTCTACTAGCGAACGATAGCGTTTTGTATGTAACGTGGCGATAAAAAGAGAGAGTGGCACTTTCTTTTCCGTGTACAAACGCTGCTACAGCTGCATATATGATAGCTCAAGCGCGCATGAAACTGAACTCATACTTGGAAAAACTTGATCAAAAAGTTAAGTTTTGTTACACAGATTTGGTAATATTTGGCGGTAGTAATGGTGGTAGTAATGGCGGAAATCTCAGTGAATATCAACCACCAACTGGCTCGTTATTAGGACAGTTAACGGATGAATAAAAAATGTACGATAAAAAATCGTATACAGAGAGCTTTGTTACAGGAGATCCTTAATTTTATGTGTTTCGTGTGCCAACAGCTTCTGGAGGATTCCACAATGTATGCAAAGTCAAGGATATTAAAATAAATTACGAAAATTCGATAAAAATTAACTTTGATTTAACTGTAACTATGGTCGATCGACGGAATGAAAATAATCTAAAATCAGATAATACAATAAAAATTAAAAGTATGATGATCAGAAAGTCTGACATACATGAAGTGGTAACGCGTAATGAAGAAAAAATGTTTGTGATAGTTTTTATAAAGCGCTGGTTTATCTTGGGAACCTTATCGTATCCTTTTGTTTATAAGAAAAAACAAATGAAAAATAAGTTAATTATTTTTGTTTTACATACAGTACGCAAAATCAAAAAAGTCTGTGCTGACGGAAATTGTGATTGCCATCTTCACTATTTTCGTTTGCCAACATGCAAGTACTATCCACACTACAAAACTTTTTTAGAAGGGTTAGCATGGCACTCCCTTTTACATATGATAGTTAAACGTAAGGCAGATAAAGAAGTCAGAGTGTACCGTGAAATGTATTAAAATCTGATTAAGCAAGATTTGCTTGGAATGTCGTTTGAATATGTAAGAGTATTGGTAAGAGTATTGGTTTATTTTAATGAGTCGTGCGTGTTATAAAAGTTTTAAAAGCCTGTTAAAAATTGGGACTTCGTTTATAAGTTAAACACTCTATCATACAATAAGCTATTAGATGCGTTTATGTTTTTAAATATTAGATCATCACAAGTCTTACATCAAATTATAAATAAATAAAAATTATAAATCGAATTGTAATGATTTAGTTTTATAAATTTCGACGTTTGAATAAAGAGTAGCGTGATGACGATGTAATTTATAAATGTCGCAACGGTCATTTGATATAAAGAACATCCTGATCAGAAACTTAGTGAGGATACCTACACTGAACGGGAGGTCCTCATGGGGTATGCCTACTGAGGGCCTACAGAGGCGAAATAATGGAGTGTTGTAAAGGTCCTCTTTAGGTATCCTCAATAGCCTAGCTTAACCTCTCAGGATATAATATATATAGATGTAAAACACAACAGCATGTATTAATGCACAAGCAACGTATCTTTTCGTCACGTTCTTATAGTAAAAAAAAATACAATGAATAAATTTTTGGGGCTAAAATCGATGAAGAGATATGTGATTCCTCCAACTACGAAGAGTGAGAAGATTAAGTTAAGGACTTCAGTACTGTGTGTCATGTTATTTCAGAAAACACTTACAAATTTGATGATTTAAATCTAGGAATAGAATCGAATATTGAGTATGATGTGCAGCATGATAATGATAATTGTAATTCACATGACTCCTATGCACCTATAACAGAAAACTTTAGCATAGCTAAAGAATTAAGGCAGTATGCTGTAGTGTACAGTATAAAAATTAACACACTAATATAGATATGCTATTAAAGTGCTTAAAAAAGTTTTATCCTAAAATTTCAACTACAACAAAGACTTTGATAGAAATTAATTATAATCTGATTAGAAATAATTTTTACCAAAATCTTAATTATCTCTCACTTCTAGCTGCTCTTTGTACCATTTTTGTAGCAGCTATATTGGTTCTATGGATTCATGATACATATATGTATACACGACAAAAGATGCTTCTCGTGTGGTCAGGTATACGGCTATTGAGGATACCTATAGAGGGCCTCCACTTAACCCCGTTATTTTGCCTCCATAGGTTCTCCGCAGACTATTGAGGTATCCTACAGAGGGCCTCTCGACAACTTCAACAATATTTCTGATTGGGATATCACAACTGATGTATTGACATAACTAAATATAGACGTAGACTAAGCTTATTAGAAAATAAATTTTTGTTTTTATTTATATTAAAATTACATGAGTGGATTAATTTAATACTAAAATTTGTTATTGATCTCTTGCGTACTATTCAGACCCGATATTAACATTTGAAGCTTACTCTTCATTGTCTGTCAGGGTATAGATGTTGTGGAAGATATCGAAGGGTATATCCCCGAGCGCTGAGGTACTCTAATCTGTTATCATCGCTGCTGGGGGCGCGCCTAGTAATGGACGGGCCACTTATCAGCTTCCCATTCACTAGCAGACCAGCACTCTCACCAGACGACGCTGCTACCCTGCCCATTGATGCCACCAGTCCCCCGCTTGCCTAACTAGCGCTCAGGACGGTCCTTGCCTAAAGACGCCCCCCACCTGATTTTACTTGTGTGGGCTAGTCACTCACCACCCTGGCTAGATAATTTTTTTTATGCGCTTCAGTTTTGTTATCCTGATAAATAGAAGCGTAGGACTGACCTAGTAACTGAGCAGCACCCAACGCTGAAGCTCCACTGGGGTAGATGCAACCCCCAGTGAACCGATCCCCAGCCCTGGGGAGCCATCGTCCTCACCAGGTATTGTGGCGGGCGCTGAAATTGATATTTATTTGGTGATAGGCTTGGAGCCAGAGGCAAGACAGGTTTACTGCTTTTCATCAAAATGTTCATGTTTTGAAACAGTTTGTAGATTTTCTGAATGTGTACGCTTTCAAACTTTTCGCCAAACGTTGCAAAGCTTATTGTGGCATTTACTTTTTCACACGCTGATAGATTGAAAAAATGAAGTGTTAAGTATTCAAACAGGTTTAAATAAGTCATTTCGTATAAAACTTATAGCGCAACTTACATAACTTCAAGAACAATATTTAATCATGGTACTCTATGTCATAACTTCAAGAACAATAATTAATCATGGTAACATCTTCATCAACAATATTAAATACAAATCCGATAACAGATATTTTTATAGTAGCTGTGCAAGATGATAACTGCCAAAATAACTGGTGTTCATCTGTTGGTATGCATATGTAGAAAATGGTGACAAAATATACTGTAGTTGTTATATAAAATGTAACAAATTTGCATATTGTGAGACTTGATAATGTAAGGAAATTTTGAAGAAAATTTTTAAATTAAAGAGTTATCTTTGATAAAATTGAAACCATTTATTTTTCCCTAATTTTAGATTTTCTGTAATGACAATTTTGATACTAAACATATATTATATACCAACTCTGTAAAAGAAGAAGCTAGTTGTGAAAGGGGAGTCATTTGTTTCTTTTACACTTTTTACTAACTGCATGATTATTTTTATGATATTTTTAAAAGGGCTTGTTAAGATAAAGAAGAGAGAGAGAGAGAGAGAGAGAGAATGAGCGAACTTAAAAAAAAGCTGTTATAAAAAAGTTTTGCGTATACATTATTCTAACACAGTTAATCATATATCCGTATTATTGATGATTTTCATAAACGTAAAAGGAAGATGTCACTACAATCAGTTAAAAAAGATGTTATAAATGCGTCTTGCAACCTGCTTGTTACTTAGTATTTCATCATGTTGGCAAGTGTCAGGAAGGAAAAAGGTACTGTAGAAGAAAACACCCCTCTCATTAAGGAAGAGGACGAGGAAAAAAAAAGAAATCGCTATTTTCATCGGTGAAAGAATTCAAGACCGATCGATTCTCCAGCTACCAAAAATCTTGTCCATAGAATAAATATTACCAAAGAGTGTAGTGGTTGAACATTATGGATTTCGTCATAGATATCCAAAGTTTTTACGACTTCACGGTCATTGGTTTATCCAACCACCCTGTCCATTCAACGATTTACCTTGCGATGTAAAAAAGTATAAAAGTCACTGCATGCTAGAAATTTATGGGATAGAGTGGTTTGGAGGTAAAATTATAACAAATGATGTAAGATATTGTCTTATTAAGTTTACTGAAAATCTCAAGAAAATTTATATGAATGGTAATAATGAAGCCAAATTTATAAGTTTAATATTGAAAGAGGAGGTTCATGACTTATCGCAAATTGAGTGGTTATAAAAGAAAAAAATTATTTTTTAAATGAACGGCAAATTCAATTTCATGAAGAGTTGCTAAAAGCATAGGATAATTCAAACGATCTCATGCGTAAGTCATGGAATCCCATTGTTGTAGATCTCTTAAGAAAAGTAAAGTTACCATAAAAACTGTAGTGAAGTGTTTATAACACAAAAAAATTTTCACAAATCAAGTCATTTGAGAGGCATAAGTCTGAACGCGTCGTACATTGTCGTATTTGAAATCGCAATCGCAAATACCTTATTAAGCAACACGCATTTATCCTCAAGATCCGAAGTTCGTACAAGAGGCCTATTAAGACGCAATAGCTTAAGGTCATAGTTATCTTATGATTGATTGCAAGGAAGAAACTTTGGATGATAGGTTAAGATTCCTTGCAATTATATTTCCCGATGACGAGTATCAGTACGTTTACCTGCCTAAGTATGCTACGAGGCCATTCGCGCATCTAGGTTCAATTGACAGACAAAATAGTAAGCAGTAAGGCTCAGCTCTCAGTTCTTTTTTGATTTCTAAACCACCCACATTGAAAAACAAGCGTTTTAAAAAAGCCTTTTGTCGCGTACACGAGTCTTGCAAAGTTCCGTTTGAAAAAAGGTATATTGCGACTGTTTGTGCAAGTGTGTTTTACATATTCTCAAAGGTGTCGTTTCTGTAAAAAATAAAAAATAAAACTTTTTTAATTTAAAAGTGTTTTATGACAACTATTTGAGAAGAGTAACGGCAAAAACTCGTGGTAGAAAAAAGAAAATTTCAGTTCCATAAGGTAACAATTTCCTACCGTTAATATTAAAACCTATTCTTAGTGAAATATTATCAAGAATATTGTAAAAATATTAGATAAAAAAAGGGAACTTCACTTTTTAAAGACTAGCTTGAAAAATAAATGAAGAAAGCACTACTATAGGCACAAACCATGATCTTTTCACCCCTGCAGCTGCAAATAATTTTTTCACAACCTGTTTTACAAACCATGCAGACAGTCAGAGATAACCTAAGTCGGTTAGATGGCTCGATGAAAAGAATTATAGATTAAATTTCGTATGGTAATAAAAACAACAAATTAAAGGAATACTTGGGAATCTTACATCGATATCTATACTTTATTGACGAAAACCGTGAGCTAATACATATTGCAAAAAACGAAGAAAAAAAAAATGAAAATAAAAAAAAAAGATTAAATGGAAAAATAAAAAAAGAAATGAAAAAAAGGAAATACAAAAGAATGAAAAAAAGTAATAAAATAAAATATGAAAAAACAATGAAATGAAATATGAAAAAAAATTAAACAAGAAATGAAAAAAAAAATCAAACAAAAAATGAAAAAAAAAAAAAGTAAAAAAATGAAATATGAAAAACTAGTGAAAAACAAGAAATGAAAAAAAAAAAGTAAAAAAATGAAATATGAAAAACTAGTGGAATGAAATATGAAAAAAAAAAAAACAAGAAATAAAAAAAAAACAAAACAAAAAATGAAAAGAAAGAAAAACAAATTAAAAGAAGCAAACCAGGGGGTATAAATAAGTCATGGGACCCACGGTAAGAACGAAATTTTTAAACGTGTCATGAGTTTAAAGACAAACAATTTCTCAGGTAACCAGGGGATCGCCAGACCCATAGGAATAACGAAGCTCTATAAAAATAAGTACTGCATTCATGTAGTTCACTGAAACAAGAACTTGAAAAACAAATAAAAAAAATAAGAAAATATAGTTCAGTACTCACGATAGTTCAACTTCGTCAGTATTGTACTTATGCATGACATACTCACGAAGCTCGACTATCATGCGTACTGTACTATATTTTCTTATTTTTTTTATTTGTTTTTCAAGTTTTTGTTTCAGTAAACTACATGAATGCAGTACTTATTTTTATAGAGCTTCGTTCTTCCTATGGGTCTGGCGATCCCCTTGTTACCTGAGAAATTGTTTGTCTTTAAACTCATGTCACGTTTGAAAAACTTCGTTCTTACCGTGGGTCCCATGACCTATTTATACCCCCTTGTTTGTTTATTTTCACTTGTATTTTTTTTTTTTTTTTTTTTATTTCTTGTTTTATTTTTTTTTTCCTTTCTTGTTTTATTTATTTTTTTTTATTCCTTGTTCAATTTTTTTTTTTATTTCTTGTTTAAATTTTTTTTTATTTCTTGTTTTTTTTTTTTAATTTTATTTCATTATTTTTTCATATTTTATTTTATTACTTTTTTTTCATTTTTTTGTATTTTCTTCTTTTCATTTCTTTTTTTATTCTTCTATTTATTATTTTTTTTTTTTCATTCCCTTTTTCATTTAATTTTTTTTATTACATTGTATTTATTCATGTCCGGTTTGATTTCATTTCATTTTATTTTTGTACTTCATTTCATTAATTTTTTTTTTTTCTCACTTATTTTTGTGCAACTGTATAGCCAATTAATACAATTTTTGTTTTATTTTTACATAATTACTTAATGACATTTTGCCATTATTTGTTTATCGAATTCAACATAAGCGCCCTTAAAAACCATTAAAATGAAATGTAACTCGAAATATACATACATAATAATCTTACATAATTTATTTATTATTAATTTAATAATTTACTATATTCATATAGTTATGTGACATTGTAACAAAATTTGTTTGTCAAATTCGAAATAAGCGCCCTTAAAAACCATTGATACGTTCTTTAACTATATTGTATATGTTTATTTTAATAATTTATGTATTTATTAAATAATTTATTTATAACAGTAATTATTAGCATTATTTTAATGCCAAAAAGACATAAGGTTTTAAAAAAATCGGTTGGTATTTTATGCATCAAATGCATCAAATGCATAAAATACTAATATTTATTGTGTAATAATGCGCCTTATTCGATTTAATCTACATAATCATATTTATGCTAATTAATTTTTTTGTTTTTTTAAATGTATTATTTAGAAAAAAAATTTTTTTTTAGAAGCAACAGACTTTTAGTAAGCGACTTCCGTTTTATGAAAATCTGTCGTTTTTAAAATTTCAGCCCTCAAAGCATGTGACATAAAGAACTTTGTTTTAAAAAAACAATTAAATTAATAATTTATCATTAGTTGAATGTATTATCAGTGAATGCATATGAAAATGAAAAATAAGTAACGATCCACACGATAAGTACTAGAAACCGTGGGTGCAGGAGGTCGAGGGTTCAAATCGCTTTATTGGAAAATTTTTTTTTAAATTATTTTTCTTTTTTTTAGAATTGTAAAAGAAACAAATTCAAAGTCAAATAAAAGTTGTTGTGGGAAAAGAAAATTAAAATTTTTTTTAAAATTAATTGCTTTGGAGTGTGAAGGGGAATGGTGGGCTAAGGTGTGCAGGAGAGTATCGCGGCACGGTTAGAAGATATAGGGTAGGGTGAGGGGAAGTGTGTAGGGGACTGATGATGCGGGCGACGGGGTAAGGGGGGAACTTAAGAGGAAGCCACTTCTTCCGGTAAGCCACTTCCGTTACATCAAATCTGTCGTTTTTAAAATTCCAGCCCCCCGAGTACGTGAAATAAAGAACTTCGTTCAAATATTACTTCTACAGATGAGTATGGAATGAATGACAAAACGATTATCAGTACTGTACCTAAAGTGTAGTAACAAAAATCCATGCTGATTTTAAAACATATTAAAGGATACAAAAATAATACTAAGAAAGATAGTACAGGAACACTAATTTATAAAGGTAAAAAAATTGATGCGTCAAATATTATCGACTTACTTAATGACGCTGCAAGGCAACGTGTTAAATCATTAAGTAGAAATACATTTGCTAGAGTACTTCGAGATATAAACACTCCTTAATATATCGTGGAAAACAACAACGTTTTGAAAATCGTGGACAGTAAGACGGTTTAAGTTTGCTGTTAGATTGGACCAGTAATATTAAGTCGCTCGTTGAAGACAAGAAACGTTTGAAATCAAGAGTTTTTCATCACAAGTTTGTAGTACAATCATCTTCTCTGAAGTATATCGGTGTTGAAAATTAGATATACTACTAATAAAAAATGACTACGCTAGAGAAAAAATACTTTAATCTTCACCACAAAGCAGCATTTTTTAATGCACGACATCTAATAAGAGTGAATACAAATAAAACATTTTCTGAGAAAATTAAAGAGTGGCTGCAAAAACATGATGCTTATACTTGACACAAGACTATTCGACGAAAGTTTCCAAGGTTGTTTTACGACGTTAACGGTAGAGATGAATTGTGGGAGGCTGATTTTATTTCACTGACATTAAAAAACTACAACGATGGAGTGTGTTTATATTAATTCTTACCAATGTATAAAGCAAGTTTGTATGTGTGTAACACTTAAAAGATAATAGCTCTCGTAGTGCAACAGCCGTTTTAAAAAAAACTCTTGAAAAAAAAAGATTTCGTTCTCCTTTTGTTTTAAAAACTGACTTAGGAACTGAATTCTTAGGTAGTGAATTTCAACGCTTTTTTAAAAACAATGTCATAAAATGTTGAAATGCCAAAAGTCGTGATGTTAAAGCTGCCGTAGTAAAGCGTCTTATTTAAACTTTTAAAGTACGTATGTACAAATATTTTACATACAAAAATACATACCACTACGTTGACTTCTTACAAAATTCAATTAATGGCTACCACAATACCCCCTACTATTTAAGTAAGTTAGCAGCAACCAGTATAACAATATATACTGCACATGTAGCACTACAAAATTTAGTCAATTTGAGACAAATTCGATCACAACAACGTTACAGTCATAGTAAAGGCAAATACGAAGTATGTGTTTATGTACGCATAAGCCGCAATTGAAATGTGTTTGAAAAAAGTGCAATAAAAACATGGAGCGTAGAGATATTTGAAATTACTTGAATTTTGAAAAGACAAAATTAACATGTGTATGAGCTTAATGATTTAGATGGTGAAAAAATTGAAGGATTCTTTGACTCTTAAGAACTTAATCTTATTTACAAAGAGTATGTCAGGAAGCAGGAACATAAAATCAACAAGATCTTAAAAACCAGGGAAAAAGAAAAAAAACAACCAACACTTTGTGAGTTGGGTAGGATACTCCGAAAAATTTAACTCATGGGCAAATTCAAGAGATTTAAAAACTAATGCATCATAACGAGTTTTCCTTCTCATTTACCCACAGAAATCGAACTTAGAAGTAAATAGGAGGATGGAATTTCTAAGGTTCTGATACCATGTACTATTCTGCATGTTTAACAAAAAGAGGTAGTGATAAGTAAACCAGGTGAGGAGTGTTGTATTCAGCACGTTACCTATGAATCTGTACAGATTTTATGCGAGGAACTAAATTGATAATGGATTAAACATTATCATAAAGATAAAAAATGTCAGCAGCTAATTTATGATTATCAAGGAGGATTTATATTTATTGGTTTTCCAATAATAGAACCAGGACGTACAAGAACATGTGAAAAAACTCTGACTAAATCAACTACAGTAAAACGTATTATTCGGTTTAAGAAAGAATTAACCGAGTGAGGCTCTGCTGAAATAAAAAAAGATTAAAGGCTATTGTTTCACGGTAAATAACTAGCAAGCTTATTAGGAGTGGTACCCGATTAACTTCTTATATATTCTAATATATGCGAATCAATTTTATTGTTGGTGATAAACTTACATCCTTGCTGATGATAGTACATTTAGCTCCTCAGAAAGTTCATTTTGGTAGCACAATTGTCAAGAAGTATATACTACGTCAGCCTATGTACCCCTCCTTAAGAATAGATTTCATACGATCGATATAGATACAAGGGATCAATTAGGTAAACAAATCTCATTTGAGTTTGGGACCCTGACCGTGGTGTAACATTTGGAAAAAGTTTTCTTTCAAGCGAGTCGTTACAAAATAGTTTTTTACGACAGGTATCATACACATTACGTGGGAGAGAGAGGAGTAAAGCATGTTGTGTTTACAGGGTCATCCAGATAGAGAGGGCATTGATTAGGCGCTTTTTTCACCAGACTATTTTGAAGTGCTATGCCTTACATAGTTAGAGGTGCTCATGCCGTTAGAAAATAAGCTTTACAAATGGGAGTAAATATAATTGATGATGTAGAAGAGAACAATACACTATTTTAACTAGCATTCAAAAATTGGATGAGCGTATCTGGTAAGAATTTAAAACGTAAGGCTACAGAAAAAACTGTGAAGCTGATGGAAGAATTGAAATATAATGCTTCACCATAGAAAAGAAGAGCACAGTTTTTGCGTAAAAGAGGTGGTGTAAACATCTCGTTACAAAGTCAGGGAAAAATAAGTCGATCGAAAGTATCCGTACGAAAAATAGGTGCACGTAAGAAAAATAGTGAAAAGAAAAAAACAAACAGAAAAGTTAAAAAAATTGCTCGCAAAACAAAGAAACATTATTAAAAAGTGAAAAATCAAGACCTGTGGATATTTTTAGATAATCATGTGTTTAATACATAGTCACACGGACCCTTGCCTGAAGAGCGAATTGAAATTATTTTCTGTTCCTCACACGTAGACGGCATTTGAAACCGATTGATTGGTGCATTACAAACCTGTTTCGTCAGAAAGTGACAAGAGTCCCATAGAACTGGTTATTAGTTTTCAAAACAAAGATTACATCGACTTGGCCCATACGATGCTTAGAGTGAATGTCAAACTGATACCTCACAACGAGGATGGAAATGCACTTATAGCTCTAGTGAAAAATTTTTTGCACTCGATTTTTAACCACATTGACATATATTTTAACTCAAAATTCGTGACTTTTCCAAATAATGCTCACCTATACAGAGCATACATTAAAACTCTTTAACATTACAGCTCTGCTGCAAAATCATTGCAATTGTCAACAACTCTATGGTAAACAAATGTCACTGATGAAATAGACGAATTACCCGGCTCGAAAAAAAATTTCGCTTCTAGTAAGTGATAAGAATATTCAAAAGACGGAAACACCGAAGACTTAATGAGTTATTTACACTGTGACGTGTTCAATCAGGATAAATGATTATTAAATGACGTCAAAGTTCGTTTAAGTCTAGAACGCTCAAAGATACTTTTTGTTTCATGGATACTTCAGTGAAATATTATTCTGTCAGCATTACCGAGGCTACGCTTTCCGTTTGGCGAGTGAAAGTTAGCCCTATAGTTTTGATCGCTCACGCAAAAACTCTGTCAAACACTACGGCAAAGTATCGAATTACGCGCGTCAAAGACAAATCTTTTACCCTACAAAGCAGTATAAGCGGTGACTGTTTGAATAATCCTTGGACAACTTCCAAAAAAATCGTTTTGTGTTATGTTGACAACAAAGCCTTTAATAGGAATCGAAAGATAAATCTTTTTTATTTTCAAAATTATTTAATAAATTTTTGTCGTTTTACGTTGACGGTGTACAAGTCTCTAGTAAGATTGTGTTTTATATGCTAAGAACATATTGGAAATACTTTAATAATCAAGTAGTTGTCATTTTTAAATCATAAAAATTCATACATCTTTTATTATGGACTCCTTGCAATTGCGTAGAGCTCTTTGCAATATACATGCAGCGATGGCTAGAGTATTTTCTGCAGATTAGTTATATTTTGTTTAGGTGAGACCGTATGCTCTCATAGTTAACACCGATGAGAGTTCTAAGCCAGGCACACATTGAATAGCTGTATGCGTTAAAGGTCATGGAGTGTACTTTGACAGCTATGGTCTGCTCCTTATGGTGTCATATCACATCAAAAGACTTAAAAAAATTGTGTTACTTACCATTGGAACGTACAACAGCTTCAAAATATTCAAGCGTTTCCAGCTACTACTGTATCGATTTTCCTTTTTTTCATGTGCAACAACTATTCTTTAGGCACGTTTTGCTTATTTCTTCCATCCAATACTCTCAGCAATAATTTAGTAGCTGTAACCATTTTAATCATCTGATTGGTGTAAAAATTCTAGAAATAATTGTACTGTAAGCAATATATGTACTCAAACTAGCAAGCCTAAACGTAATCATAGAATATCAAATTTTTAGAATTTATATATTCTTATATGTAAACTTATAATATGTTTCTTTTAACAATATATGTATTAAATGAGTTTTGAATTGATTTCATCCAAAAAACCTTGTTCATTATCCCCTTCTTTTTACCTTTATAATAATTTCAAATTTTTAGCAAGTAAAATATTTTAAAAGAAGAAAGAAAAAAATTTACTGACTAGGCACAGTCAGTAATTAAAGTACTTCTTAACTTTCTCTCTGCTAGAAAAAAAAAATTGTCGTTACCATCCAAGCAATATTTAAAATTACGTGGGACACCTTGCACCTCTTTTGGCGCACCACTTATTGGGTTATTTGCTCGCCGAGTCACGTGACGTCTGCAAGAAAGTGATTGTTACCAGCCTAACAATGTCAGTAATTATATTTAAACAACGTGTGAAACTTGACGCCATTATGTACAAATTGTTGGGGCTGTTGGGTTATTGGATTGTTTGTTCAAATCCCCCTACCTCTTCGGTCACGGGATGTCTTCGAAAAATGGATCCTAGGCCACGCCTTCGGTGCCAGCCGTATGATATATATTCATGAAACTGTCTGAAAAAAGCTTTTCCTTACTACTGACGCTCTATGCTGAAAAAGGCTCTTAAAATATCTTGGTTTTTAGAGGCAATGTCATCGAATAGCATTATCGAATTGGGTAGTGTCATATCCAGTGATATGGCAGATTTATGCTCAAATAATCAATAAATATTTTACGCCATCCATTAGAACTAAGTACAAATAAATTTACTCAAATTTTAGTTTATTGGTGTAAGGAATAATAAGAGAGTAAGCTTTTTGTTTTTCCACTGTTTGATGAACTGCAAAAAACAGCTCTTATACTATCAGGTAACAAATTACTGTTGCGTTTAATTTTTTTATCTTGTTTAACAATCTTACCAAAATCCACGACGATAAGTTTAATTTCTGTTCCATGAAGCTCATGATCAACGTACGCTGACTCAACTAAAACTGATAGTAATAGTGTAATCAGCATGTTCTTAAACATTTAGACCTTTGTTATTAATATGAATAACATGCTACTGATATTTACAAGCTTAGTTAATGTTTTACACTCGAGACATAATGATCATTCATCGACGAAAAGGTTGTGGTGTCATAAATACAGCCATTAACAAAGTGCCAGTAGAACTGCTCGTATTAGTATACTAATATCGTGAATCAGGCACTAAATTAGCGAGGAGATAAACCCGTGGAAATCTGGGCATAATTCTATTAAATAAAGCTTGTAACCAACACGATTTAGCTTATTGTCCAAACCCTGACTACATTACGGCTAGAAACGCAGCAGATAAAATTCTTTCGGAAGAGGCTTGGCAACGCTTTAAAGCAAGAGATTCATGTATTGGTGAAAAGGCTACGGCTTTTGCTGTAAGCAGCGCAATAAAAGTGGAATCAAGATTAGACATGAGTTTATCAAGAAATCAAAAAACAAAAAAGTAACGAAAAAGAAAGCTGCAAAGATAGTGACTTTGAAAAACTGAGTTTAAAGTGCTAAACAATCTATGTTTACAAGTTAATGCGCTCACAAAGTTGTAACTTTTGCTTTGAAAGTAGCTCGATTGGTCATGAAAAAGCTAGTAGTAAGGAAAATATTAAAACACTATTGTTAATGGTGTGAGTGGTATATGTAAAAAAATCAATCAAGCAAATATAGCCAATAAAAAGTTTGAAGAGAGTGTGAGATACAATAAAAAAATTGAAAGCTGTTTTACTTGGTAAAGGTCTCTTTCTAAAATCATATAAAAAAGGCTTAGATCCATACTAGAAACCAGGATGGGGATTGAAAAAAAAAAGTGTGAATTAAAACTATCTGATCAAGCTCTTACAAATAAAGATATCATGAAATATGCAAAAATCTTTAAGATACCACATTTTCGAGGAGTATTTATGAGACACAGTATGCCATTTAGTGGTCCACATCGGAATAAATCAGTTATTGTTAATCTAGGTGATGAATAAGGTCCTGGTACTCATACATCAAAGAAGGTCATGACGTAACGTATTTTAATAGTTTTAGCGATCTACAACAACCGCTAGATTTAATGTTATACGTTGGTGTTGATATTCTCATGTAAAATTACAAAAGATATCGAGAATTTAATACTTATAACTGTGGTCATTACTGTCTAAGATTTTTAATTAATAACCTTGACCATAAACCTTTACAAGCAAGTTATGAAGAAGAATTAATTATTTCTTGATGAATCGTCATAGGAGACGCATTAACGTTTATTGAGTACATCATCCGATTTCAATACACAATACATTTCTCCGTTTGAACTCTTACCACAAAAAATTACGTTCGTGGTTTAGTAGAATTACTCCCATTCAATTCCATACCTAGTATTGACTAGAGTAATAATAAATTTCACATGGTTAAATAAGTGGTAACTTTACCAACGGCCAGCTATGAAATTTAAGATATAGAAAATTTTATTATCGATGTATCAACACGTAATGATATTTTGATCCATGTAAAGCCAAACAGTTATATGATTCGTAGCATGATTCTGTGCAGCCACTCAGTTGATTCTTGACCAGAAGACTCATTAGGATCAGTTTTAGGTTTCACAAAATGCATGCTTACACCAAAAAAAATCATGAATCAGATAAACCTGTATTAATTCTTGAGGCAAATGCACTTCAAGATGAGTGTCACATTTTTACTAAAGAATGTATAAATCAATGTAAAGCTCACACAATTCATGAACTTTTCCCTTCAGTTTCTTCTGGGTGTAAAATTATTAAGGTTCAAACACAAGTAATTTACCTACCCGTTGTAGTCGAGATAATAGATTGTTACGTCAAAGACGTCGTAGGATTAACTTTTATATTAAGGCCTCAGCATTCGCTCAATAGCCTGGGGGCATGACATGAAGAGTTGAAGACGAAGCACTGGGGTGGAAACAGGGTAGATGATTGTAGAAAGATTAGCTAGCTACTTGGCCCTCAGAATTTGTACCCACGGCCCCTAGCTGGCCATTTATTTGGGAATGGTAACTTGGTTCCCTTTGAAGGAGTCGATAGTCGTCTAGTCATCAGCACTTTTACTAGCGACACACGACATATAGTTTTAAAAATTGGCTTTGTTAACTGAGGGCTAGTTGCTTATATAGTCAACATTTACACCAACTGGCACACAATGTAGCGTTGCTTGATTTTTTTTTTAAATAAAGGCTAGTTGCCTGGCCTCCGGCATTTACACCAACTGACACAGAACGTAGCGTTACTTGACTTTTCTTAAATTCTTGTTGAATGAAAACTAGTTGCTTGGCTGTCAGCATTTACGTCAACTGGGACATAACTAAGCGTTGTTATCTTTAAAATATTTTTTTTAATAAAATTTTTTTTTTAGTATCTGCTTGGCCATCCTTACCCGGATCAAACGGTACGCAATAGTGAGTTTTACGCGAAAAAACTATGAGGAATGCGTAAGAATTAACTTTCAGAGTAGTATTACTTACTTTTATCATCGTGAAAAAAAGGAGATACGAAAGTGACTCTCGAGGCAAGATCGGGGTGGCTGGATATAATTTAAGTTGAAATGATGGACCAGATTTTCCAGGTCACATATAGACTCTGACCGGATTCTCCAGATCGTGTGTACTAGTCTGGCTACAGATTTAAGTATGCACCCAAGCTGGCCTTACCATTGCATGCAACAACCGGGTTCTCCAGGTCATGTCTCTATAGTCTGGCTACTGCTTTTCGATATACACTCAAGCTGGCCTGACGATTACACAAATTTTTCGGACGGCGCTCTACATGAAGGAGGCCATGGGCTTATATAGCCAAAAATCTTGTCTTCTTATCATTGCCACCATGGCCAGAGACAAGGGGATGTATATAGGTTCTTAGAATTAGTCTGTATCTTTTTATAGCAGGGAAAGGGAAAGATTTTGAATACAGGGACGTTTAAGAGTACTTGAGAAGCGGGAGCCACCGTGTGAAGCAGTTTTTTCTAAGTTAAAATCCGTTCACAAAATAATTTTTTGACAATCATTCTTTAAGTAAACAAATTTACAAAAGTGCTAAATTTCAGCGTGTTCAGAAAGCTAATTTTGTGACGTGGTAGCTAAAGCTATTACGTCACTGTATACCTATATTTCGGGGCAAGTCATCGGCGGCTACCGAGCCCTAGAATAACATATATATATTTTCTATATGTAAATCTATAACACATTACTTAATGTGTGTTCTCGGTGCCGCGGACTACGAGCCAGAGGAGAGAGAAGGACCGAAGACCATAAAAGGGACTCAAAGTGTGTAAGGTATGATTGGGTGAGCATGCGTGTAAGATAGAGAAGGAGAGAGGTAAGAGCTCGCGACACGTCGGAGAGGTGTGAGCACCGAGCGGCCACGTCGATTCCCTAGTTTTTGAAACCTCCAATAATTTACCGGTTTTTAGGCGTGTTGGAGATTTTTCGGATACATGGGAGGGGCGCGCGCATCTGTTGAAGTGTACTGCCATAACGCAGTCAGTATCGCGTGGAGCGGCATAGAGAGCAGATAGGAAAGAGAGAGTGATTGGATATAGAAAAAAGTGACAAGTAGAGCAGAGAGTGAGGAAAGGGATTCAAAAAGAGAGCATAGGAGAACACCGAACAATACTGCCCGAAAGTTAACTGTGCCGCTGAGTCTACGCGATGATTGAGACGAACTTCAGGTAGCACCGGGTGACGGCGAGGACAGAGAGAAGGTGAATTCACAGAGGACGGTGCACTAGGTGTTATTTTGAGGTAAAGGTTTGGGGACGATCCGAGTGAGTCAGGATAAATGGGTATAGGATTTATATAGGGATAGGAAAGATTGAATTGAGCGGAAGGTATGTTTGAGGTTGTGTGTGTGTGTGTGTGTAGCCTAGGTGCCGGCCGCCAACAGTCGAGCCAGGGAGGAGTTCAGCGAAGAGGAAGACTGGAGGTGACAGCACGAAGATATCTACCTCTCATTATGTAAAAGTAGATGTACAAAATGGGTATACACGACGTAACATTGGATAAGTATATCCATATCCATCAGTCTTCTTACTAGCATAAAATTATCTTTTGTATTTAAAATACGTTTTTGAAAACGTCAAATATTCTCAGCTGCTCGTTTGAAGTACTGTACCATGTAATCTAAAGGTAAGATGGTTTGACTATTTAATACAATCACATTAGTTGTATAGGGAGGGGGAACAAAATCTAAGTTTGGTAATATCAGATGCAGTGGGTTAGATACAGTGTGGTACAGTACATGTAAATTTTATTTTTCAAGTGAAACTTCTTTTGGCACGCCTTATGTGGGAAATTAACCCTCGAAACGAGCGAGCGAGTGAAAATTGTTTTTTCCTATTTTTTTTTCATATGTATATGTATATGTGTATGTATATATTGTGTCGGTGAGATACCGTCAAGCCATCATCGGTAGGCTAGGATCGACAGGGAAAGAAGAAAAAGGGAAAAACGTAGAGGACAGTAAGGAAAAGAGGGAAAAGGAAGAAAAAGCCGAAAAGGGATCAGATTAGCTTAAGCCAGCGAACGCGCGTAAAGCGAGTTTTTGTTGGGGGTTGCGAGAAGCAATTTCCCCAAGGCGATTTCCCCGTGAGGAGCGAATTTTGTTTTGGAGAACGTGAGACGCGTCCTCTGGAGTGTCCCCATTCCTGGGATTGTTGTCGTGGCAGCTGTGCTTGAGCTGTCCCCCGTACAGTGCATGGTGCTGAGTGTCCGGATCCTGCTGGGATAGCAGGCGTTGCCAGACTGAGGGTCACCAAGGCCGATACCGTCGATCTCGGCCTTCGAACGCTGCCAGTAGGGACGCCTACTGATCTCAGCGTAACCGCTCCACTGCTCCCGTGTGGACTTGGCCTGCGAGAGGAATCGTCGGGAAGCGACCCCGCATCACCGTAAGTACCTGCCAACAGGCAGTTTATTGTAGATTCGCCCGCATTGTCTGCCCGGTTCACGAGCTTGCGCCGCATGCTCGTCGAGTATTCTCGCTTAACGAGCGTACGTACACATTCACACACACAAACACACACGCGCACACACACACACCCGCGAGTAATATTTTGTATTTCATTTTAGATTATTTAGTTAAATATATTTCTTATTTTAAACTTGGTCGCGAGTGCTTCCTTTTGTGTGTGCCCGATTCCCTGGTACCGTATTAAACGAGTAAAAAAAGTTTTTTTTTTGTATACCGTGTTTAAAAAATTAATATGGACATTTACAAGATCTTAAAAAAGTTTTTGTCACAACATAACCTCTTAAAGTTCGAAAAACAGTCATATCTCGAAACGAAAGTTAGATAGACCCAAAATAACTACTTTTATAAGTTCTCTAAAGGAGTACTACATGATTAAAGTGTACAAATAGAGGGGGGTTGGACTAAAAACAAACATAAACTCAATTTTTTGATTTTTCAACTGTATCTCGATAAGAACAAGTCAAAAAAAATTTTTTAGTTAGTATGGCAAGTTTAAAAAAAAACTACGGACGTTAATAAAATTTTCGAAAAATTATTGTTACAACATGACTTCTAAAAATAAGAAAAACAGTCGTATCTCGAAAAGAAAGCCAGATAGGCCAAAAATAATTATGTTATCCGGATTCATACAAATAATCGTAGTTATTTTGAAAACAATAAGTCAGATATTAGAGGCAAAGCTACAACCCCTGTATCCTACCTATAAATTAATTCATTTTCAGTTCTCTATAATGTTTTATAAGAAAAATTGTCACGTGACTAAAACCGATATTCCTTCTATTGATTTTGAAATCAGTTGGAATTAGTTAAGCAAGGGTGAATTTTAATATTAAATTATAAGTTATTCTAGAAAACAAATAAAATGAAAAATTACAATTTGACAATGGAAAATAGCTATATGTCTATTGTTTTCCTTAATTTTAATAAGACATAGTGGATTATTTTACTTTTATGGTAGCCAAAATTAAAAAAAATTGTTATTCGTTGGATACAAAGGTTTTAACAAGAATTTATTGTACGCATATGATATTATATCAAATGCACGAATATTAATTTCAAATAAAAGAAATTTTTGTCACACGTTATGGGACAAAAGTACTTTCTTTCAACGCAGCATAGTGTAAACTTGAGTTTTATTCTTCATTATATGACCAACAATTTTTACATGTCTTACATACATTATAACAAATATGATAGTACTGAAAATGCGTGAATCATAGCAGGAGTAGTAAATTGAGGTTTATGTATTTTATACACACGCGTGCTCGAATACGTAATAATGTTAAAATTTTCACTATTTTCATACGGGATTCTTAGAGATCTATTGTAACTAAGTTTACTCTAACTTTCTTAGTTTTTATTTTACCGAGTTGAATAACATTTTTATAGGAAGTTTTAGTTCTGCTGGGGGTTTCAAGGCCCACACCTGGTTTTTATTATTATTTTTTTTTTTTTCACACACTTTTAGTGTCAAAATAGTTTACAACTTACTTTTCTCACTATACTTACACACAGTGAAACGGCTTTAACATGGCTTAGCCAATCAGAACTGGACCTTAACGCCTGCCACACTCTAATTCAGAAAAGGGTTAAGCATAATAGTGAAACATTAGGAGCTTTAAGTGTAATTATAAGATCGCTACATTTATCGATAAGAACAAGAATGCTTGGTTCAAGTACTCACTGTTAACTAAACCGAATAATTTTCTAACCATTAAAGATATAATAATTAGAGAATAGTAGAATTTATTTGTATTCTTTGTCATACATAAAATATTATACTCATTTATTCTACAATTTATTGAGATTACATAATATCAGCACCTCATATTACAATTCAAACTATACTATAGAGGAGTGACAATCAATTTTTATCCATTTATTTTTAAATGTGATTTTTGATTTGTTTAACTGCTTCTGAATTCTAACTTCTTTTATATGCGCCTTTTTGATTTTAGCTTCTATTTTTTTTTTTTTTTTTCCTTTCACAGCTACTTTTTCTTGACTCCTATCCTGTTTTTAATTATTTTATGTTTAAACTGAGTAAGAATTTCAACCTCTTGCTCCTCTTTCTTACTTCAAATCGAAACCTTTTTTTTCTCTCCTTCTTTTTCTTTTACACTCTTTTTTATTGCAGTTTATTGTACATGAGGTTGATTAATTTTAAAACGTTCTTCGTTGCTTATCGCATATGACATCACTAAGCGTCCCCAACCGTTGTATCAAAGTTGTCTGTGATGGATATAGAAACTGTATGACTATTAGTAATGAGCCGCGATAGTGTTGTTGTTGGAAGATCCAGTGCTTTTTTATCTTAATGCAACATCATCACGTTTGGGGTTTGTGTTGTTGGAGGTAGTGGTGAAGATAATGCTTGTTGCATTAACTACCGTATTATTTGCTATGCAATTTTACGGCGCTGCATCTTTATTATTAATCGTCTATGTTTAATCTTATGAAGCAAAATAGTTCAAGTGGCCGTCGTCAAAAAAAATTTCTTACACTCTTAGAAGAATATAGGTGAAAGTAACAAGTAGCTCCGAATGATAGGCATATAGGAATAAGGGTTTCTACATGACAAAGGTATTTTTACATGAGCTACTTTTGAGTAGTTTGAATTTAGATTCTCCCATTTAGGTTGAATTATACGATGTATAAAGTCAAGATTGTAGTGATCGTAGCAGCACACCTGCTATCGCTGCTACTGTTGGTGGTGGCGCTACTGCTGCTACTATTGCTAGTGGTGCTGCTGCTACTGTTGGTGCTAGTGCTGCTGCTGCTGCTGCTATTGCGGATGGCACTGCTACTATCACTGCTGCTATTGGTGGTTGCGCTCTTGCTGTCACTGCTGCTGCTGGTGTCGTTGCTGCTATTACTACTACTGTTTAAGGTGGCGTTGCTGCTATCTCTGCTGCTATTAGTAATGGCACTGCTGTTGGTGGTGGCACTGCTGTTGGTAATGGCACTACTGCTGCTATTGCTGGTGGTGCTGCTGCTATCACTGCTTCTGTTCGTGGAAGTGCTGCTGATACTGCTATTGCGGATGGCACTGGTGCTACTGCTACTACTATTAGTGATGGCACTGCTGTTGTTTATGATGGCACTACTGCTGCTGCTAAAGGCACTGCTACTGCTGTTGGTAGTAGCGGTCCTGCAATCATTGCTGCTATTAGTTGTAGTCCTGCTGCTGCTGCTGTAGGCACTGTACTACTGAAGGCACTGTAACTGCTGTTAGTGGTGGTGCTGCTACAATCACTGCTGTTGTTGATGGTAACGCTTTTGCTGTAGCTGTTGTTGTTGGTGGTGGCGCTGCTGCTGCTGCTGACGACACTGCTACTGCTATAAGTGTTAGCGCTCCTGCTGCTGTTGGTGGTGATACTTCTGCTATCGCTGCTGCTATTGGTGGTGGTACTACTGCTATCACTGCTGGTGTTAGTGGTGGCGCTGTTGCTATCGCTATAAGTGGTCGCCCTGCTACTATTGCTGCTGTTTGTAAGAAATTACCACTACCTGTAGTGGAACGTGACAGTGTATAAGGTGTTGCAGTTTTTTTTTGCTGTCACTGTTGGTGTCACTGCTGTTACTTAGTTCAGTTTGCTTTGCTGAATTTTGTGGTCCAAGATCTGTAAACATTATCTTAAATTCTTTCAACTACTCATGCTCTAAATATAAATAAACATATGTTGTAAATAATGGTAAAGATTTATGACAGAGGAAAAATAAATTTCATCAGAGTCAAGGTAAAAATTGAAAGTGAATTTTTATCATCATTGTCAAATATTTATACCAGAAATGACTTAGGTGTATTATTATGACTTGATAAAAAAAATTTTGAAATTAAAAGTGTAGTAAGTACAACAGTTTACACATAAACAAACGATTATTTTACAAATCTTGATAGATATAAGCATGTTTTTTTTATATCGTCATATACGTGAGTTGTATTCAATATATAATGTCTACAAAGGAGCGAGTGGAAGATGTTCATAGATATTTTTGATAAAATATCTAGTTTAATAATGATGAACAAAAATATTTTTTGACAATGACAACTTTATTCAATGAAAGTTCCTGATGTGATCCAAATTTTTGGTGTATACAAGCACAACATTGCACATAAAAGTTGCCCACGAGCCCGTTTTTCCAGAGACGTCACGTGACTCGGCGTGGTGGACGATTTAAACCACTAACCCAAAAATTGGCGCACAGAAAAGTTTTTAAATAATGGCGAAAGATTTTGCGTATAACTTAAATTCAATTATCAACATTGCCTGGCCATGTTGTCAACATTTCCAGGTATAAAAAAATTAATGAGGTGTTTTTATGTACATTCCTGATTCTTTTTTTTTTTACATGTTCTGATTAGTTTCTCGCAAGTTTTTTGGTACATTACGTCACTAGGGCCCAAAGTACAAACATGAGCGCCCGAAGGGTGCGATTGTTGTATGTTAGTGCCCGAGTCACGTATAATGTTTTTCTTGTCGAGTGCCCAAAGTGCAATTTTGGGCCCGTGGGCAAAATTTGCGCCCGGTAAATCACTTTGAGCCCTAGGGCGTTGAAGTACTTTAGGTCAGCAGGGCACAAAAAACTTTTCTGCCCGTGGGCCCAAAGAGATTACAAGAGCGTAAAGCGGCAGTTGCACTTTCGGCTCATGGTAAAAAAAATATATTGTTCGTGTTTGCGCTCTTCCCTTTTACACACTAACTTGATAAATATGCTCTCGTAGGTCTCAACTTTTATTAATAATTATTTGAGCATCATTTACTGCTCTTATTCTAACCTGATTTTTACTCGCATGATGTTTTATAAATTGTTTCATACAAATTTATTTTTTATTATTACAAGTACTATCATTACTGTTTTTTTTTTTTATTTTAGTAATAACATTTGTATTTTTTTCCTTTGCTTTTATTGTTATTTTATATTACTCTATTTATTGAATCCTACTCACCATCTCTTACAAAATATGATAAAAAAAGTTTTCCTTACTTCATTATTATTATAATATACGTACTATTTTTCAAGTATTTATCTATTTAACGCATCATCTAACAAACTACAAGTACATCAACAGCTCTTATTCACATACCTACTTACTAGTTTTTTACCGATTTATTGATTTATATTTCTGCATACAAATGTATATTTTTGTCTAGAGGAGCACTCTTCTTTTTCCTTTTTTTCCTTCACGAAAACAATAATTATATTTGGAATATACGTAGTAAAGTTTCGTGTTTAAATGAACTCAAGTATATTTATAAATAGTGATAGTTGTTTGTTACTGATGGTTGGTTGATCTTCCTCTCACTGATCACTCCGTACTTGAATGGATATTGGTTACAATATCATATTGCATTTTTGTTTCTTGTCACACTCTTTCTGCTTCTTCTTTCTGCAAAAATTTTATAAAAATTCTGTATTATTGGCTCCCCCTCCACTTCAAAAATTCACCTTGATAAAAAACATTCTAATGAAGAAATAGAAGGTGTATAGAGTTGCTGTACTGCATCTTCACACCTAACGTATCAGGGTATATACCTGTGTATAACGTATATACCATATAACAAGGGTATAACGTATCAGTGTATACACAACCTGGTAATGACTTGTTATGCTGATATATATTTCTCAATAAATAATTATATTTTGAACCTTTTTTACACATATTTTTGCTTTACAAATATTGAATCCTTATTTTTCTATCACCAACTTGTAACAATGCTTATATTTGTTTTTTCATTACATATCCATTGTAACGTCATTATTTACGTTACTTTTTTTGGTGAACCATAAAGGACGTAATAGTTTTGTAAATAGTTACATCGCATATGTCGTATTTTTTGCTAGATATAAATTGATCATTTCCTTATAGCTTTTTTGAACAGTCTTTTTTGTTTAACCTGGGACAGTATGTAATTTTGGATATAAAGTGCATAGGCATCTCGTTGGAATTTTAAGTTAAAAATTTGTTGGTTTTTTATTTTCATTCAAAGATAAAAGGTTTATGTTTAGCACCTCTTTCGATATTTCTCTTTTGTTAAACAATTCTTCAATACTTAGGTTTTTGATTTCCTTTTACGACATTATTTGACGAGCTGTCTCCTTTTCTTCACTGGTGTGTATGTTCTTTTTTCTGCCACAGTAGGGCTAAAAATCTCAGACGACAGAATTTGCTGTTTGAGTTGCATGTTGCTCAGTTATTCTGGCAACTTGTACGTTATGAATATTGTGGACTTTTATAAATCACACAGCTTGTTCTGACTTCGTTTAGGAGACAGACGTACTAATTTTTTTAATACCGTTGTTTTTGTACGGATACGTATGTATGTGTGAATATATATTTTTCGTTTCGATTTATTTCAGTCTCCTTTTATAAAGGAAAATATTTTTTTTTCAGAATATCAGTATATATTCATATGTCAGATTAATATTTGGTAATCTATCTTCAGATATATATCATGATTAATTGCGCAATCATAACTTTTTCTCTGTGATCGCAAGTCAGGTGATTTCTAAAATTAAATAATAATACTTTTTTTGCCACTGATTTTGTTGGTAAGTGAGAAATATTAGAATTAAAGGGAAAAAGTGATTAAGACTCTGTAGCTAAGTGCTCAATTAACAAAAATTTTAAATTGCAACAGCAGTTTTTCACAATTTGATTCAAAATAACTTGAACATATTATTTTTCTTAAAACTTGCATACATCACATCCTTTAAATTTTACTAGTTACAGATATCTGAAAAAGGTTACATATACTCGTAAGTGCTTTTGATATTATAGTGTTGGATGTTTTGTTTGTACTGTTATTTTCATTTTTCTTACATAAAAATTTTTAATTGTAATATAATGTCTCTTATTTCATCGAACAATTTATTATAAAGCGATAAAAAACATAATAGACTCATTATCCATACAGTGACTTATTCCCTCGAATGATGGGTGTACAGCTATTTTCCGTAAAAAAATGTTTTTCTTACATATCCTTCTCTTTTTTTTTTTTTCTGATATACAAAGATATTTTGGTTTATTTTTAAGTATTACAATTATACATTATTATTTCCGTGTTTTTTGTGAGTATTATAAACAATCTCCCATTTTAGTTCACTTTTGCTTTATTTTATGTGGCGTGTCTGGGAGCCGCGGATAACAAAAGGTATCTTACACATGTTTTCTTTTTCTTTTATATAAATACAAGTATACGCTGCTTTTTCTGTGGCTCTTATTTTTCGTAATTAATTATCTAACTTCACTGTGTATCCAGGGGCCACAAAAGATGAAAAAGTTTCCGAAAGAGAAAGTGCTCATTTTTATGTCTGTTTTCTCCTTATAATTGTCTATAATACTATTATCTTTAAGTAAATGTTGAGGTGGGGAGCAAGTTTGTCTGAGTCGATTATAATGCCTCTTGGTCCCTTTCACTTTTCTTCCCTCTCTTGTTATAATATCGCTGTCTCTTGGACATGGGGCTTTTAATTCACATGCTTTTTTCATATTTCCAACATGTTAAATTCGTATTTCCTCGTTTCTTTGTAATTTTATACCATTGTTTCTGTAATTAATGCCAACTATCTCATACAGCCCCTTGTATTCATCCTTAAATTTTACCTTAGACGGCTTTTGTAGTACATATACTATCTCGCCCTCCATAAGAAAGTTCGTATTTAGATTTCTGTAACAATAGTATTTTGACCATTATTCGTTTTGTGTCTGGGTAATTGTACGAGCATCTTCATGATTTGTTGCAGCAACTCTATATATGTTTGGCCTGCCTCTGGCTTCTTGAGACTTGACGGAAATTTTACCTGTTGACTGAATGTCAGCTTGTAAGGTGTGTAGTCTGTGCTCTTGTGCTCCAACGTATTGCAAGCGAGCATACACAACTGCAGTAGCTCGTCACAATTCCCGGTTTTGCTAAAGTAAGCTTTTAAGTATTTTATTAAGATGTTGTGCATACTTCCAGTTGCACCGTTGCTCTTAGGGTAAAATTCTGTTCTCTCAAATTTTTTAATTTTGAGTAATCGTGTAAGCTCGTCCATTGTTTCTTTAGCTGTTGCTCTTTGTACTGGTATTGATAAAACTGGGTCCACCAATTCTTTACGACAAAATATGTGTACAGCTGTTTGTTAAATGCTTATCCATTGGCCCATAAAAGTCAATTGAAATTTTTTTAAGGACGTTCGGTAGTGTTAGCGGGGGGAAACATTTGCGCGGTGAGAGGAAACCAGCGATGAATGAAGATTTGGCAACGTCGTACGGGTCTTAAATGTGTGAGTGTTCATGTACACGCATCAGGTGTCTCTGCACACTCTACACTGTCTGCTCGTCTGCTGCGTGCTGCGTTGGTTACGACAGCGTTCGTGTATCAATGTTTTTGTGATAAAGCTGTAAGTATTTGTTACTGATTTATTATAAAAGTGTAGTGAAAATGAATAAATGAGTAATTAGAAAGACTTGTAACAATTGATAAATTTATGGAAGGTAATGATGGTTTAAGATCGTTTCTAATAAATGGGCAAAGCCCTTTAATTAAAAGAGCTACCAGTGTAAATAAAATACTTGAATTTTTAAATGACTTGACAAGTCTCATACAGCATGGGATGTCAGATAAGTAGGATGATTTCTAAGATGAGTGATTCAAACTATGAGCATGTGATTTTGTAATGTGCAAAAAAATTGTATCTTAAGAAGAAGTAATAAATTTGAAATCAAAAAAAAAAAAATAAATAGCGTGTTATTAACATTTATTGTTTTTTATGGGAAGGGGTGGGCGTTCTGTACATACACTCACGCACACACGTAAGCTTGTATTTTATGCGTGAATGCATAAATATCTACAATAATATTGAGATATTTACTGATCAACATCCTGGAACATTTTGAATTTCCCGCCACTTGCGACGTTGCCGTTGCGTTTCGGTCGAGCTTTTATTTAATTTTTTATTTATAAACGAATCATACGATCGTCGCAAAACTTGGTATACATCAAATTAATAACATTATCTGTAACGTATAAAAAAATTGGCCAAATTCACTGGCCCAATTTGCTTAAAACTGTGATTTAGTCAGTTCTCCCATAAGCCACAGTGTTAAAATGACTTAACTTTGAAATTCAATATCTCGAAAACGAAACAGAGGAACCTCTTTAAATTTTGACTGGTTTATTGTAACAACAATAAAAACGTCTGGTCAAAATTTCAGAAAAATTCGTTGGAAAATTCAATCACTACCGAACGTCCTTAAATGATCTTCTAGGCATGTCTGTAACGAGCATAGCTTGGTTTGTTTTCATACGCACTGATTCCTTAGTCTGATATGACCTGCATCCAAGTATAAATTGCCTTACGTTAGCCTCCATGTTTTTCCAAGAATAGTTCCTTGCTATATTGTTGTAGGTCTTTTTTATTTCTTTCTGATCCCAATTGTTGATTCGTAGTATTCCTTAATAACTTTATATCTTTGATCAACTGGTGAATGTTTTTTTCAGTATATATTTTAATTAAGGTTGTAAATTGCAAGGTCTCTTATTATTTGTATATTTTTGACATAGTTACTCGTTACCAGCCCTTGAAGGGATTCCAACCAAGTTTTAAATCCGATTTTAGTGCATCATCCTCAAAATGCTTTTTTTCATACATGCATATTACTTTTCTCTTTTTCGAAAGCATGGCATTTTCAACCGCTCTTTTTCCGTGATTCATAATTATTGGGTCTACATTATCTTATTCGTAAAGTGCATCAATTTTTTCTGTACCTAGGATATTTTCAAACACTGTACGGAAGACCAAATTATCTAAATATCTGAAAGGGTGATTTTCAATTTTTTTTACTTTCTGGAACAGAGGTAGGTCTGAGCTACGGTGGCTTATCACGTGGTAGTCAGACCCTACATACTCTATATCTGTCCAGTGTACTAAAATCCTTAAAATAATTATTTTATTTCATGTCGCTCTCACTTGCCATTATTAGAGATTTTTGAGTCCTCTTCTCTACTCCTCGTTCTCTGATGACAACCCTGACGTCCTACCGGGATCGAGTGTTGGTGCAGAATCGGGTAGAGGTGTATCCCTATCTTCTTGAATACCCTCATCTATAAAGTTAATTTCATTATGTTCTGTTTCTTTATCTTTTCTCTCTTGTTCCTCCTGAGGTTTATTTAACTCAATGTTTCACTTTATGTCGATGACTGATTTCTTATTGACCAACGGTCCCCTTTCTTCCGTATTTTGTTAGTCTTCGTTTTACTCATTTACAGTAACAAGTGATCTTAAGTGATAATTACAGAGATGTTAGTGTACGTACTACTCAGTGTCATTTACCGTGAATCTTTCGAAAATTTATACTTCATTCTCTTCTTAGTGCCCTGTAGGTGTGTATACAATCATTTTTCCCGAATTTTCGTACGAACAGAAATATGCAGTCATCATTACCATATTCTGTATCAGACTTCAGGATTGAGTCTACTTCCTCTGTGTCAACACATTCATTATTTCACCTCGAACACCGTAGTTTATATCACATAGTTTCTGTGCTCTCAATAGCAAATTGCAGGAAAAAATAAGTTAGTTGAAAAGGTAAATACCTGGTATTCCTACCGAGAGCTCCTTCATAAGTTTTTGATTTTTATTCGGCTCCATGCAGTTTTGTTCTGAACTACATTTGGTTATATTTTCGCCTTCTATTCTATTCCTAATCTTAACACCTTCATCCGTGTAATTTCTCATTATTTCTTTTATTATATTTTTATTTTCATAAAGATATTTAGTAATTTGAAGTGATCTGTGCCAAGTATCTTCCTTGCTTAAGTGGTTATCTCTCTCTTTTGAACCCGTTTTTACCTTGGAGGGTTGTTGAAGTATGTTTATATTATTACCCGTACTTTTCGTTCGATTGTTGTGAGGTCGATCAGTGACAGTATCAGATTTCCAGGAATCTATTCAAATGCCCAGCTTAGCTTTGAAATCTTGGCGCTTGATATCTAGTCTAACTTTTGCTTCAAATTTATCTATCGATCTGTTAAATAATGCTCTATTGTTTGCTAAGATAGCTTTGGCTAGTTACAATTTCCAATATTTTACTGGCTCTCGAATTTGCTGTTTAGGGCCGCCAGTGTGTCACTTCACTATGATAATTTCCTATAACACACTTTCTACTTGTGGCGTTATAGAAAAATTTGGTGGATGTCTACACAATGTATCTAGTTGCCTTTGACGGCTTTTGCGTTGTATTTTTGGTTGTATGTCTAGTTTTTAATAGGGTGTGTCATTCCTACCTGTTTTTCCATATTTTCTTCTTTGCGCATATCGGATCATTTATCATCGGTCGGACCCTGCAATAAAATTTGTTCTTCATCATTGTTCAAAGTTCCTGTATAAATATTTTTCCTCTTATTATCTTATGTAGTCTGCACTATTTGTTTACATGGCTCAACTCGTTTCCTTTGTTTCTAACGTGGCTCTCCTATTTTACTCTTTTTAGTTGTACTCGCCACCAGCCACTCTGATCATGAATCTGTATTGCTATGCTTACTAATTGTTAACTTATCTGAATTACTCATCTTTTTTTCTACCTTTTTGTTCGAATCGTTTAAATTAATTACTTCTTTCTACCACTTTCTATCTTTTCTTATCATATCTTTCTCTCTCTCTCTCTGTCCGTACTTCAAATATTCGTGTAGGTGCTGCATTTATGTCATTATGACCATCCCTCTCCTGCTTTTCGGCAAGTTCATATAACTCTCATCACAAAACTTCAGGGTTTTTCTTTCCATCCTCTATAACCAGATATCGGGACAGTGCTTCCAGTGCCTTATTGGTTATTTCTGGTCTATAAACAACATCAAACTCATAGCTTCTCAATTAAGCTTTACGCTTATTAAGTCTTATGTATGGTTTTTGTAATGAGTAAAGATATTGAAGAGGCTCATAACCACCGTGAATTTTCGGCCACATAAATAGGGTCAAAACTTCTTTTTTACGTTTACTATTGCAATCAATTCTTTATCATATGTAGGGTATCAAAGTTCACTGCTCTTTGAGCATCTAAAGGCACACTTGCATGGGTTGTCTTTCGCTATCTCCTCCAATGCTTCTGTTCTCACCACAAACGGTTCTTCTAGATCAGGTGGTTTAAGTACAGGCTCGCTGAAAATTACGGCAACGAGCGTTTTAAATGCTTATTAATGCTGCTCTTCCCATTGGAACCCTGTAATTTTCTGTAGAAGTTGAGACGGTGATCAAGCAATTTTCGTATTACCATTAATAAATCTCCTATAATACGTGATGGATCTAAGAAATTTTTCAATTTTCTTTACACTTGTAGGCCTTGCATATTTTCTTGCAGCTCCAATTTATTTTGGATCAGTCCTTATTTTACTATTTCCTATAATATGTCCAGATGTATCTCTACCTCAAGGCTTTGCAGTCCTGTCACTGATAGTGTTATTGCTCTTAAAAATGTGTTTGGAGAGTCTGCACAACCCATTGTGAGTCTTTCGTACTGGTAGTGCCCATCCAGTCCCGACAACGCGGTTTTATAGGCATCGTCTTTCTGTCTCTCGATCCAAAAAAAAATACCAGCGTCAAGTTTACCACTGTAGTTAAACGTGCTGTCCCCATACATTTCAGTGCATCACTTAAGAAAAGAAGTCGGTAACAACTACCTACTGTTATCTCGTTGGGTTCTCTCAAATCCATTACCACCTGCTGGCATTTTTCGCCGTCTGGTACTGTGTTTTTTGGTACAATCCACATGTTTGAGATGTATGGCGATTCTAAAAGTACTATTATGCCCTGTTCGGGTTATTTCCTGATCTCAACTTTCATTTGCTCTCTTATATCTGGTGGATATCTGTACCGTCTCATTACTACAGGCTTATCTACTGTCATGTTTATCTTATGTTTAAAAAGATTGGTTACTTTCAGTTGTTTTTTATCGAGTCTGAGAAAGTACAGGTTAACTTCTATAAGCTCTTACACATTTTTTTCTTTTCTTCGTTCCATCCTGATATATCGACTAACTCCATTACATTATCGACTTAAGCTTTATTGTTACTTAAGCTGGCTGTCTTAATGTTTTCTTAAAATATGCAAGTATTTTCGTTAGCATGGCCTTCTTTATTATAATGCTCGTTTTCTACAACATTTTTCATTACACATGTGCAGCTCGTATCCTGATTACCTAACTCTTCATTTCCTCTAAGGTTTTTGGTTGCTTCAAACATTTTTCTTAAGGCTCTCTCTAATGCTTCTATGTCATTTATATTGACGTCATATAAGTCAGCTTTTTTTATAGTCTCGCACTCCAACAAATCTACTGCTAGAACTGGTTCATTCATCGTTTCATTTGATATGTTTAAGCATTCATCAGATATCCTACCATTATTGTTCGGTGTGATAAAATTATTAAGCAAAATACACTCTTCAAGTCTCTGTGGTAGGACCTAGTCCACATTAATTTTTCTGTGTGACTCTTTTCCATATCAATATATATAACTTACTTTGTTTTCGGTCTAATCTCAAAACTTTCTGGTTCTAGTAGCAGAACTTTTATTCCATTTGATTAAAGTAAATATTTTTAACATTTATCTGAACGTTATATAACTTAAAAAAACATCATCCTATGATGTCTTCTACATCTATGGGAAGGCCATGAAGGATCTCATAAATGATACACATTTCAAGCGGTAATCTTGTAGATCTCAAAGTTTGGTGAGCTTCGTGCGTTACGCCTTTTATTTTTAGTTTTTTATACCGTTTTAAGCCTCTTCAACATCAAGAGAATTTTCCTTAGTTATAATAAAATTTCCGCCTTAGTAATGGCATAAAATGTCGCATCATTGTTTATATAAGAGCTTTTTAGAATCACCTGAAGTGGTGTATGCCCTATCTTAGACAAATTTGTTCTAATTGTGCGAAATAGCTGCTGCTCATCTTTCTTCTTAGCTTTAGAATCTTTTTCCTAACTCTCGAGTCGTTTTTTTCATAGCTTTTTTATTGCTTTTGGGTACTATGAAAAATGTCTCTTTGTATTCTATGTGACATGATACGAAGCGTGTAATGTTTCCTTTATTTCCCAACCAAGTACCATCGCTTCTTTCTTGTCGGCAACTGTCTCATCTATACACGTCATAACATGAGTCTTTAATACCTTATGCTTATTATTATCTACACCCTTTATGAACGCTCGTAATTTTTTTTCGTAAATATCTTTATTTATTACGCTGTTATGTTCGATGATTGGGGAGCACATCCCACATCTTGGGAGTTTAAATACTCATTTTTGGAGCGATTCTATCCAGCATTCCGCTAACTTATATAAAGTTCACCATAATATTTATTATTATTAATACTATCACGTATTGTTGTCTTCTAAAGTTACTTTCATTATATTTTCTTTCCTGATTGCCTATTGTTTCCCTGCACAAACTAATTTTATTGTTTACAGTTATAGCTGCTTCAATGGCTTCTTTGAATATTTCTGGCTGACAGCTCGCTATGTTTTAACTGTTGAGAGTACTTAAGCTAATAATAAGGTGTCTTAACATCTTTTTATCTAACTTAATTTTTGCTACATCTTTCTTGGTCCACGACATATTGTGGCTTGCCTCGTAGAAAATCATAATGCCGTTATGAAGCTGTCAGACGCGTCCGCAATAATTGATATCCAACTTATTATTATCTTGTGTTATTGTTTGAAGTTAAGACAATAAATTGTTACTTTCTTCTGTGTTTCAAAATCTCATCAAAAGGGCTGACAAAAATTTGTCTGAAGAATCAAATAAAGATAAACGTGTACTAAACTGATATTCTGCCAACCATCTCAAAAGGCGCCCTACGTTTCCGATAAAATATTTTCGTATTGATAGGGGACCAACCTTTTTTTTCACTGTAATCAATTGTTTAAACATTTAAAATTGTGTAGGGTTTCCATTGAATATAGGTATACCGTTTCGTATGGAATTTTGGTAGCTGAATGTATTCAAATTTGAACCTGGAACCAACGGTATATATGTTTACTGCTTAGTACTCGAGGAAAATTACGTAGTTAGCTACAACGGGTTATCCCGTATGTTATCTTGCATCCTCTCAAAAAATTCTAATTCTGAGTGTTTATTTATCGGCGGCTCGGTTTTCTGGTCAAACGAAGTAAAAAGGTAGTCTCTGTTAGTACACAAGTTATAATAGTTTTCTCTACATCCATACCTTAGCCTATCTGTCCTATTGCCTAATGTATGGTAGTTATAACTTTTGTCATTAAAATGAAGAGGTGACCAGGTGCGGAATCGTACAAAACGTTATTTAACGTTTGTATTTTCTTGTTTTTGGTAAACTTTCCCTGCCAACTTGTTCTGCCTAGCCGTTCCATATTAACTTGATCGCGCTTCCTGTCTGCAACTACTCTTTGTTTGATCGCATTCTCGTTTAATTCTAATTTTTCTAGTCCAGTTTCCAACACCTCTATTTCTGATGTTTTATTTGATACCTCTGCTTTTTTTGTATTAGGACTTTTTTCAAAAGAAATTTTAGGTTTTATATTTTTGAATATCCTAAGTATAAGGATTCAATTTTTCTTATTTATCTTCTCCCAGAGTTAAAACGATTCGGGGTTGTGTCTAAGCATAACCGTCATTGCATCTAAATCTTTTTGTGTCATAAATGACGTATCGTTTAAGCCAGATCCTGCACTGTTTATTTCGTTTTCGTGGTCAGACATTATTATTATTATTATTATTATTATTATTATTATTATTATTATTATTATTTTTCATTTTTTAATGTTTTATTATTATTGTTAGAGTGATGCGTACTTAATCACATAACTCAGTATTAGTCTATGCACGAAGAAATGAAAGAGAGAGAAAAAAAAAGTTCCTATTTTATTTTGTACTTTGTATTTCTATTTTGTTGGCTACAGGAATGAGCAGAACTAGCTGTGTTTAGTTTACTTATTGTTATACTTTTTTGTACGTTATTCCCTTTGCTAAACAACCCAAAGGAATAATAAGTACATATACTTGGGAAAATAAAAAGAATTCTTACTTACTTTAACGAAATGATAAGCATCAATAAAATACAAGTCATTCTCTCAATGATGAGTCCTTTTGAGAATGTTTGTTGACCCATGTCTTTCATCAGTCACCAGTGGATACAGGTGGTTGCCTTAGTTTATTTTACGCCTGTTGTAGCACTGCACCATGTGTGCTTCCCGATGATCCCCCAAAAATTCTGAAATATCACAGGTAAAAATATTTAAAAAACAAGTTTATTCTCACGACCAAGCCTACCCCACACTTAGAACTTAAACTGTTACGTAGGATTTCAGAGGCTCGGAGTGCTTAATAACAACGTGGCAGTTAAACTTAATCAATTACTTCATTTCTTTATTTCCTTGAGCGAAGACGTTTGGCGATCCCGAGTTACTTATTGCAACTACCCGCTTTCTAGTCCCCACATTATAAAGCTCTGTGGCCACTGCTACGAGCCTTTTTATGCTCTTTCCTCCCCAACTCGTCCTCCATCCTTCTACAAATTGCTGAGGCACATCATACGCAGTATGTCCCATACTAAACATGACAATACATAACTACTTAAGATTTTTTTTACAAAATTTAATTCTTTGCTTTTTTTTTGTTTTACTCCAGTAGGCTCTTAGAAAAAATTGTTGTGTGATAGACATTTTTTGATGGTTGTATCAAACGAGAATTTTCTTCCAAAAAAATTATTTTTACTTCATAACTTTACTTTTTTTTCAAAAAAATTCGTATGTAAGTTTCAAGTTTTACTTTAACTTCAAACTTCTGATTGATAAGAGTTGTAGTAAATAATTTAAAATTTAGACACAAGTTGATACAGAAAAACTGCCATTTTAATAAAATTATTAAGTGTTAAGAATAATACACAATGTTTAAATTATAACAGTATTCAAATGTTAATAACCTGAACCAATAATTCCGTCACTTTAGGTGTTTAAAGCTTACAATAAAAATTTAATTTTATACGACATTAAGTGCGCATATCTTCAGCATTTTTGGCTAACTGACTTGTATACAAAGTAAGGCAAGAGTGATAATGATGGTTAAACTGCGTGCTATCGCAATGACTCGTAGAAGTTACGTGTTTGAAAAATTGGTGTATTGCCCTTAAATTTATTTTAAAAATTGTTCTTTTAAAAAGAAAATGTCACGTTACAAAAGCCATTCATTTAAAAAGTAATTGGTGCAAGCTAATTTTAAGTGGATCGATTCAAAAGTTTAGTGTTGAAAAAAAAATTGCATTTTGCATGTTGTATACAAACTAAAATTGTCTATTTAATTAAACTCAAGAATTTAAATTGAATCATTCTGTTCAGATTAAATAATTATTAGAAATATGTATGGACAAAAGTTAAAGATCGTCCCGTGATGTGGGCATGTTTGAGTATTTAGGTACTTTATCATACAAGTAGTCAGATATCAATATTCCGTCTTTCCATATTGATAAACTATTATGCACTAAGTAAATTATGTCATTCAATCAAAAATTTCATTTTATTAACCAATACTTTAATCAGTTTTTTAAAAACTACTAGAGCTCTATACTCAGAAAAATTTTGACTACTGATTAACATGAATAAATAAAAAGTTGCTTCAGTGTATGTAAGTATTCTAAAAATTGTTACTTTTGTATTTCAATTTATCTAAGAATATAGATAATTCTAGATATTTTTTTTTAAATCTAATTATTTATTTAAATAACTCAGGGGTGATTTTTGTGCATTGACATTAAAATATTTCTAAGTTAACACTATAATTTACTGTCACATTTTAATTGATTTATTATTTAATTTCTTGGCGTTTTTGCATTAGTCAAACTTTATTGACTAGTAGGGGATTAAGCACAAGCTGTAAAATGAAAAGTTTTTTTAATTTAGCCAAATTGAAAAAAAATCAGCTACTGTCTCGTTCTCTCTCTCTCTATCTTTATCTCTCTCTCTTTATAAAATAGTGTTATAGTTTCTTCTGAGTCACTCAAATTTTTGGGCGTAATAATACAAATCTAACATTTAGGCTATACACTTCTGAAATTGCTGGCAAATGTTTAAGGGCACTGGCACGCCTTGGAAAAATGCTTACTTTCTTCCAGTAAGTACTAAGCTCATGCTTGTAAAAGCACTAGTTTTTTTTCATCCTGGATTATTACCCAGCTCTTTATCAAGGACTATCTAGTGAACTAACAGTGAAGCTCAGCAGGTGCATTAATGCTGCCTTTTGTTTTGTGGTTGGCACTAACAAGTCTGACCATATCATACCAACCTATTGTAGGTTTGAGCTGATGTCGTTTGAAGTTTGGTTAAAATTTCTGGCTGTGCACTTTTTGGCCTCCATACTTAAGACAGGACAACCATCTTATATTTTGGGTTGCTTTGGATTCAGGATTACTGAATAATCTGTAACAAAAGTGAGTCATTTTGAACTTATTGTGCGCTCAGTGTGGGTTGATCTGGTTTTGTAGCTGCTTTTAGAGTTAGTGCAGCTAAGTTATGGAACAAAATCCCGACGTGTGTTTGAGCTTTTTTCTCAAGACCATGCTGTGATGATGAACTTTACAAGCTTCTCATTCTTGAGAGACCTAGTCTATTTAACTTCTGAGCCTGTGATTTAGTGGGTTTTGTAAATATTTTAATTTTTGTGTTGATTTTATTTTTAAATATTTATTTTTTGCTAATGTTAATCTAGTTATACTAACAATCGTTCATAAACTACATTTTTTTCTTACTTTATAAGTTTCTTGTATTTTTATACCTACTTTTAATATTACTTTATTCATATAATCTATGCATTTGCATATCCATCATGTAGTAGTAGAGTGTAATAACTCTATCCTTTCGTTTCATACACACTACACTTTTGGCTAACGTGGACCTTAAGTCCCTAGCTATTAAATCTATAAAGAATCTCATCTAATCTAATTTTATCTCTCTTTTTTTTTCTCTCATAGTTATGATTTTTGGGGCTAATGGGCATTAAAACTGTTTGAATTCAGAAAAAAGAAAAAAGACTGCAGTAGTCATTCTAAATAACAAAAAAATAAATAAATTTATTTTTTGGAAAAGTGATAAATTAAGATAAACAAGATCTGACTAGAGCTTAGTTTAAACTAACGCTCAAAAGTATAACACAAAACACAATGTACTAAGTATGGAATTTCTTTACAAAAAAGTTGATAATAACTGGTACCTTTATTAAGTATTTGACGTATGCATTATTAGTCAAACCCCCAATAAAATCGTATGTTTTTTCTAACAATGCTTGCCAAATTTTAACTTTATTAAGAAAAAGCTGTATTTTATTAGCTTAAAAAAATCAACAGGAAAATCAGGCATACATGTATACAGCATATATGAAGTAGTTTTGGAACGATATAATTGCGATACCAATAAAATAAACAACATCGTAGAAAGTACAGTTCATAAAATAAAACAGGCTTACATGACTGCTGTGGAAAAAACACCCTTTTACTCTTATACTGGGAAAACTGCATTTCATAGATTTTGTATAAGCCTCTTTATAATCACACATTCATTTATTTAGCTTAAAGATAGTAAGGTTTTTGAAATGGTTTTATAGGACTGTATATAAGTTTTTCATCTTTCTACTTAAAAAACAAAAAAAATCTGTTATGTAAGACTGTTGACGTTGGTTGTGAGAAAAATTATCTTTACATAGCTTAATCTTGGGAGACCCTTTTTATTGGATACTGATATTATAAAGTTCATAAGTAATAACCCAAAAATTTTATTCTTGTGCAATCCACATCATACTTCTTCATCGTGTACTAGAAAGGGTTCTTATTAGGAAAAAGAGAGAGAGAGAGAGAGAGAGAGAGAGTAAAAGAGAAAGAAAGAAGTAGTGATGTATTATATGACATGTATACGTTTATGTTAAAACATGTGGTTAAGTTAACACAAAAAATTGAATTGTTGCATCTAAGGCACAACTGCTCAATCTTTGATTAAAGAAAAAAGTATTACTATATTCATAATACATTTAAAATTATATTAATTTTTTGAGATTATTTATATTACAACTGTTCTTTAGATACTTTGACTATAATAGTTATTTTGACTATAATGACCACATTTAACATGTGTATGAATATTGTGGAAACGTGGAGCAACCAAACTGACACTTTCATTAACTTTATATAAATATTACACGTGAATTGTTTTTTTTTTTTTTTTTTTTTTTGGTGCGATTATTTTAAAATCTTACAGTGTAGAACAAGTTTAAAAAAATGACATAAAATTTTTTTTTTATTTAATCCACAACATTGAAACGAACATAGATTTATCAGTGATCTCTAAGAAACTGAAAAATATATGCATCAAACAATCATATTCTAGAATATTGGATCATAGCAAATAAATAACTAAAATGGTCCCTTGTAGATCCCTGATAAATTTTTTACATCTAATTAAAACAAGAAAACGCTTTGTCTTTTTAATTTGTCTTACAACTTTGTGTTATAACGTCAAAATAATACTGAAATAGAAAGAAAAAATTTTTTTTAAACGTAAAATATTTACTGTCATCATCATATTCAGAATTACAATTCAGATAAAGATACAAAATTTAAAAAACTCTTATGTCCATGATAGCTACAACTTTTACGGACTACACGAACACCCTTTATTAAAATTTCAAAAGACACATCAAAAGAATTAATTTTTTATGTTTCACAATCTTTTATCCAAATTTTTTAGTATAATGGTTCAGACAAAGTAAATAAAAATATTGTTTTCTCTTTATCATCTAAGACTTTTGTTTTGACACAAAATATGTAAGTTTTTGACTTTGTAAGGTACAACCTAGAAATTAATTTTTAAAGCTGTTATATACCATTGTTTTTTTTATTATATAAGCTTGAAAATACTTTTTGTGGGGCTACGTAAGTGATTAAAACACTTTCGAGAACAGCCATAAAATATAAAAAAAAACATTAATGAAGTCAAAAGGAACGCTGTTACAAACTTTTTAATTTTTCTTTGTTGCTCACTAAGTTTGGACTATACTTTGGCAATGAGCCTGAAAAACAGAGCGCTCCCCTAAAACAAAATTAATAACTTTGGAGTCGACTTCAGAAATTTTTATGTATTATAAATTGCAATGTCTTATGAAACATATTTAAACTTAGAGTCAAAAAAAGCATTGCAATTTATTGTTATAGTTAAAACTTTAGTCGATGATGACCTGAGTTATAGTCAATGACTCTTAAAGTGGCCATAATTAAAACAAGTATTAATTAAATATTTTTTTTTTTTAAACTATAAGTAGTAACGTATCTCATGGGTACGATAATTTTCTAACTCCATAGTAGCTGCCACATGGTTTTATTTGGAAAAAAATGAAAATGGCCTGACTGCCAGACAAAACATTAACTTAAGTGCTACTAAATAAAGGTGCTTTTCAAAAAGATCGGCAATCGTATAATACGACATTAAGTACGTATTGATACATGTACTTCTGAAATTTTAATCTGATAAAGCACTACCATTCATGTTGGCTGGTAAAATAGTGTGAAGGAATGCCCTGCTCATTAGCACAAATATTAACTTTAATGCTGCTCAATAGATCTGCTTTAACATTAGACTTGTTTGTTCTTTATTATAATACCAACTTCGTAATAACACATGCACTACTACTACTGTAATTTCAAGCCAAACAAGCACTGCCATTATTTTCATAGACAAAAAAATGTCCAACAATAGTCAAAACGATTGACACTGTCAGTAGACTCAGCTTAAATTAATTTTTTGTACATATCAGATCTAATATTTATTATTTTTATTATAGGTGAAATAACTTATAACGTTTATTATAAATTTAAAGACAAAAAACAACTGCATTTTCATTTTATTAGTAATAGAGTAATGTAAATGACAAGGTTAGTGGTAAAAATATTTACATTAATGGCACTCAATAAATTAGCTTTAACATAAAACTTTTTATTCATCGACATCACATCAACAACGTACTAACACACGCACTCTTGCAATTTTAAACTTAAAAAAGCCGTGCTCTATTTTGTTCTGGGCAAAAAAATTATCAAAAATATAACCAAGGATCTTCTGCTAAAAAAACCAGCTTTAACTTATTTTTAGTATAAATCATATCTGAAATTTCTAGCTTCTATAATCCGCAAACAAATCAATGGCTGTTTTTTAATTCTATTAGTGAGAAATTAATCCAAAGAGCTTTTTTGGTTTTGAATCGCACGCCTGCACTTCAAACTCTAATTTCATGACATAGTTTTGCGTAGTCCTTCCGATGCTCCCCCCCCCTCCGCCTCCTTACCAAGCCATACTCGATCAAGTCGTCAACTCACAAAAAGACTGGTCTCGTCTTCTCTCGGATACTTTTCTCTGGTAACTCACTCCGTATAATCGTCCACATACCTGGCCATATTTTGCTTCTCCAAGACAATCCTTTTACTGAGAACATTGGTCCATCGAGCGGGATCATTAACTCTGAACGCAATATGTGAGTAAATAGAGATAGATATGTATGGTCAAATTTCGGGAAGACAATCTCTGAGATTACTCGCCAAGCTGAAAAGAAGGTCAGGGCTGTGGCCACGAGGTTGGAGACAGCGTCAGAAGTTTATTGAAGTTTGTGAAAGGCGTGAGAGAGAGAATTAGACTTCTTGAGAGGAATTTACGTAGGCTCACTAAGCTGCGGATGACTTGCGGAGAGCAGCACTACATCAAGGCGTTTACTCGCCTCTTTGATGCCAAAGCAAAGCTCGACCTAGTCACTGCGGTCTGTAAAGAGCCCCCATCGTCTACGAAGACCGTGGAATGTCAGTTCCGCCTCCCTTATATTAGTCCTCCTACTTTCTCCAGGCAGCGAGAGGACTGAGAATCCTTCCGAGACCTCTTTTAAGCATTGGTCCATGACAAAGCTCAACTCAGTGACGTGAGTAATTGTGTTACCTTGACTTAAGTTGACAGTGAGGCTAAGTCAGCACTTGATACTACTCGGTAGGCTTAAACTACGCCACTGCCTGTAAGTTACTCCAGGACAGGTTTCAAAACTGGAGGCTCCTAGTCCAGAACCATATCTTGACCATCCTGAGCCTAAAACGCCTACCTGACAAAACCACTTGTGGTTAACAGGAACTTTTCGATACGCTCGGGAAGCACCAGGATCAGCTTTGGGCTCTGAAACAACCAGTAGATCACTAAGACTTGTGGTTGGTAACCCTCGCTGCGTCCACATCGACCTCTTGATCAAACGAGCTTGGGAGGAAGAGTGCGAAGTTGAAGAAGCTGCGTGTCTAACCTGAGGGGAATTTGGCTACCTTTTATACCCTAGTTTAGTTGTTTCGACGACGATATCGCGCCATCATCTCCATGGAGATCCCCCTCAATGGTAGTACTCAAAACTTAGGTACATCATTAAGAGGACCTCCGCCAATTGGGTCATTGGTTCCTGTCATTGGCCACACGGACGGAGACTTCATCTTGCCTTGCGTGTTGACTTACGTATTATCTCGGCTACTGTGATACTTTTCAACGATTGACTGTGGCAGCTCACAGAGACCTCATTGTATATGCGAGATTATGCTCCAACTGTCTTGAACAGGGATCCGTAGCGTGATCTTGCCGTTTGGAATCCGTCTGCTCGCATTATCAAGCTACGCACCACAGCTTATTCTACGAGGAGAGCCGAAAGCAGAGCTCTAGCCCAGTGATACGAGAAGTCTTATCCAAACAGATCTTTCCAGATCACAAAAGCGACGCTAGAGCTTTTTCCTCTTCCGCGTCATGACTCACTGTCTTCCCCACAGCTCTTGTGAACCTGAAAGGGCCATATGAGTGGATCTTTACAGTATGTGCCTTATTAAACGCATGCTTTGAGATCTCCCTGATGTTTACTCAAACTACGTGGAAGCTTGGTGTCCCCCTTGTCCAGTCAGCATCAGTCATCACCAAAGTTAGGAGCTCGTGCTCCCTTCATTTTTGCTACGAAGCTACCTTCTTCATTAGGTCTAGGAATTATGGATTCGTGACCATCGTCAAAGCACATAGGGCTGCCATCTCTATCAGATCGCGTGGAGCACACCATCGTCCAACGATTTTTCCGTCTGAAGTCTGTCACTGACCCAACATTTGGCACCTCTAGTCACGTCAATGTCCTGCTGAGGTCAAACATCTACCACCATGTTCTCCAGCCTAATATTATATATATAGGAAAGCTTCTGGCTTAGTCCAAAACGTTTGGGCTGATTTTTACCGGACAAGCTTCCAGCGGATCATCAGCCGTGGCTATTGCTACATGTATGGTAACTGAGGATGAGCTCACTCCAGCCTGGCACTTGGAGCTTGCGTTGCTTTTTCAGAGATTCTGGGAGCTCAAGGATGTGCCCAAGACTCAGCGTTATTCATCCGAAGATGAGAAGTGTGTGCAGATCTTAATCCAATACCGTTCGAAGGATGGCAGGTACTGTGTCCGTTTGCCTCTCTCACCCAACGGTCTTGCAATCATGGGAGGCAGCTTAATAAGCATGCTATCTTCATTGCAACACCTTTATCATTGCCTCGAGAGGAATCCAATGGTGGTCGTCAAATACCAAAGATTTATGGAGAAGAACGAAACGTACGGCCACATGTGTGCATTGACCCTGACCGAACTGCAAGACTCATCCCACCCAGTCAACTATATACCGTACCATGGCATCTGGCAGGCAGAAACCCATCAGAGATGGCTACGCATCGTATTTAACGCATTGGAACTCACTTCTTTACGGCACAGTTGAAATCACGCATTACACGAGCCCAAAGTTACAGGCAGCTCTCCCCAGTGTGCTAACTTGGTGGAGGAGATATCAAATCTTTTTCTGCGCTGATACCTGCATAATGTTTTAACAGATTTGGATGGACCAGAGAGAAGTGGACCCACAGCGTATCGTCTGAAGCATGGAAGCAATCCAGCCACTAGTACACTATCAGCTGCTTACTGTGACCTATCGGACATCGTGCCCACCGTACCTCTCACTTCACGCCTTTTCACAGCTATGCGAGGACAAAAACCATGCCAGGCCTGAAGCTACTGCCATTGTCAGGAGATACTGGTACGCGGACGACGTCTTATTGAGTGCCAATGACATTGACACAGCCCAACATCATCGCAACCTGGTTATCAGTCTCTTACAAGCTGGTGGATTCACGCTGTGAAAGTGGGTTGCAAATGATCCAGAGATGCTCAATGATATGCCTAAAGACTCTTTTCTAAGAAAAAATTGGTGGCAGTTTAGCACTGATAGCCTCATCAGCAAGCTCGGTGTTAGCTGGGACCCTGTGGCTAACCATTTCCACTTCATACCACCTGCACTGCCGTCTACATCTCCTACTAAGTGGGCGATCCTGGCTGGTCTCGCACAACTCTTCGATCTGTGCGGCTGGCTCGACCCTTCAGTCTTGATTGCCAAGCTTCTCATACAAAATCTGTGGCACGCTCGTTGCAATTGGGTTATTGGAATCTGTCAACAAAATACTTTAGCGCAATTACAGCATGTCCAACACTTGGCCACTCCACATTGGGTCGCCAGTGAACCGTCATTTCCAATGCGTCTGCACGTCTTTGCTGATATTAGTCGTCGAGCCATAGATGCCGTTGTATATTTTGGGACAAAAAGCTCATCCAATGACGTCATTGTTCGTATTCAACTAGCAAAGAAAAAGTTAGCTTCGATCAGGAGCCTTCAGCCAGTTGTGACTTCGACTGCCTGCATGATGATTCCTCGACTGGAACTCAGGGCTGCCTTAGTTGCCGCATGGCTGCTACATTCCGCAGCTCAGGAACTCTTGGTACCGATTGACGACTGCTATGCTTGGAGCAATTTTCAAGTCGTACTGTATTGAATCCGTGCAGCTAAACCTGTTAATAATTCACTGTTCGACAACTACGTCCCTCATATTCAGGACATTCTTCCAGTTTGCATCTGGTGATGTGTGAAAACAACCACCAATTGAGCGGATGTTGCAATCTGGGAAGCCAACTAATTAACCGTAGGCTTGGCTAACAGAAATTGCCAGCCTATCTAGACCCGACGATCCATCCGTTCTAAGGCCCAGGCGAATATATGGTGCTTTGTGACGCAAGCCTTAACCCATGTTTGAGCGGTTCTCAATTCTGAATCGTCTCCTTAGCTTCAGTGCCGGATTGGTAAGTGGAGAGGCCCTAGGCAAATTTTTGGTCGGGGCCCATGTAAAGGGAGCAAATTTCAAACTATTTTATTACATACTACTATATTTTAACATTTAACAAATATTTATTTGAATTGTTAAACAAAATTGATGTACATTTTTTTTACATAATGGCTATGGGGCTTTTGTGAAGTAAAATTAAAAAACGGGGAAATTTGAATGAAATATATTTTAATATTTACTTAAAGATTAACCATGTTAACGTTTATTAAAAAAGTGGTTTACATTTTTGTTTGAAAATTATTTTTTATTTATAATAATATTTTTCGTGATTTTCTTTCAGCGAATTCTTCTGTGATATCATCATAACTAATTGCTTTTAATAAATCAGACTCAATACTCATAAGTTACAGGTTATTAAGTTAATCTTGATTAATGGATGATCGTAAACGACTCTTAATCAGCTTGAGTTTTGAGAAAGATCTTTCTCCAGTGCAATTCCTTGTTATCAAAACAGGATATATTTTTAATAGAGTATACCCATTAGGAAAAATGTCTATCAATTTTTTTTCAGCGATTAATTTGAACAATTCAAGTTCATAACTGATTTTGTCTTTACTATTTTTGTCGGAATCATTAATAAAATCTTTAGCAAATTCTTTGAATTGTACTAGTTCATTCGCTAAGTTACTATCTAAGTCATTTTCATAGAACTATACTAATTCCATAGCATGCTCTTGGATTTTTTTAGTAGAAAAATTTTGAAGCCTTCTTAAGAAACCGAACTTGTTGTCAACATCTTTATGAGCATTAATTCTTTGATATAATGATGCAAGTATTTGATCAATAACAGGAATGTAAGACTCAACTCTAAATTGTTCTGAACCACTTAACTGAATGCCTTCAGATCTTCCGTAATCAAGAGGACTTTTTCTAACGTTTTGCTTGCGTATTTTTTTTGTTTTGACTCATACTCATTATTCTCAGACATTTTTTTTCCCAATTCTTCGTAGTTATCGAAATTGTCTCTTGAGGATTCTATAAAAGATTTCAGAGATTTTAAAAGAGCTATGGACGTGTTTAAATCTGTATCACAGCTTTGTAACTTGAGACTAGTCGCTTGAGCTCGCTCCAGAATATCATTCCAAAAAAAGATATATAAGCTAGTTTCTAATCTCGTAAGATATTTATAAAATCCTTTCGTTTCAACGTTATCCTGTGAGAGTTCTTGTAAAATAGTCCTGTATGCATCAAAACCCTTAGAAAGCGATCGTACTGCTTCAGCTCAAGATTCTTATCTTGTCGTACTTACTCTTTTAGGAATAAGCACTCGATCTTTATCTTTTGAACTTTTTTTTAATTTTTCAGATAAAATATGATAGCGGTCGAAAGAGTCCGTAAAAAAAGTATAAATACTTTCCAAAATATCAAAAAATTTTGTTGCCTCTAAACAACACGTCATAGCAGCTGTACCGATTAAATTCAAAGAATGAGCAAAACAAGGTATCCACAAAGCTAATTGATTTTCACGATTTACCAACTCTTGTAAACCATTATACTGTCCGCTCATAACAGATGCGTTGTCGTACGACTGTCCACGACAATTTTGTTAATCTAAATTATAAGAGTTTAAAATGTCTTGATAGCATCGAACATATTTATAGCTTTGTGGCCCTTATTTTGCAAAAATATTAGGAACCTTTCCACTGGTTCGTCGTTTTCAATGTAACAAATAGTTAAACATAATTGGTCAGTATGACCTACGTTTGTTGTTGAATCAACTAAAATCGAAAAGTATTTCGATTTTTTTATACTAGTAACAATTTCTTTCATTAATTTTTCATTAATAATTTCTATCAACTCGTTACAAATCGTCGAAGACAAATAATTTACTTTTCCTTTCCCGCAGTTGGCGAACTTTTGTGAATGAGCTGATAAAAAATCGTCATATTCAGCTAGTAGTTCAATAATACCTAAAAAGTTTCCGTTATAAGGCATCCCTATAACTTCACTTTCTCCTCGAAAAGGAAGATTTCGCTTGACTAAAAAAATTATTACGTTAATAACTCTTTTTAAAACTCGACGCCAATAATTTTTTTCATTTTCTATCTGTTTTTTTAAATTGTCACGTATCAAATCAAGAGAAGAAGCTTTCATTGTAAATGCATAAACTGCGTCTAATTGAGCTTGTGATTTTTCATGCTCATGTAGGCGATGGTGGGCATTTTTCCAATCACAATACCCTTCACAAGTGAACTGTGATTCGTTAAATTAAAAATTATACAGTGAAAACAATATAATTTTCCGGTTACAGGAGAGAAACATAACCATGTCCTTTTAATTGAGTCTCCATTTTTAATATTTCTCTCAAACATTGACGAAGTGCATTTTCTAGAACTATGTATGTTTTTTTGTATAAATGACTTACGATTCAATAAGTCTGAGTTGTTGTCTTGAATTTTGGAGTTTCCTTTTTTTATGCAATAATCAATCAATTCACTTATATTGTGTTCACGCCACTCAGAGATATCTAAATCAAACTTTGACAAATCAATTGTAGCGTCGCGGTTGGCTTTAACTATATTCTCATAATTTTGAAGCACTTCAAAGCTATTTGGTGTAACTTCCGATGGTTGTTAACGTTTGCTTCTTTCTCTCTTATTTTCACTAAACTCATTGTTCTCACTATCAAACAGATTTGTTTCCTCTTGTTCTTTCTCTGTTCGATCGTTTTCTATCACTTCTAGTTGGACCTTAAAAGTATACTTATAAAGTAATTGTAATCAATAATTAAATTGAAAGACTACTAGAAGGTATTGTTTAAATATTTTATTTTTATCAAAAATTCATGGCAAAACTAGAATATAACAGTTTCAGGAAAACGATTGATGAATAAAAGTCTGAAAAATCAAGCGTGTCAGCGTGACATTTTTTAAGGCAGTCTATCATTCCTATATATTTGTATTGACATTTTATTATACGTACATATTTTCAATATTTTACTAGAAAATTAAATTTATATCAAAAATTATAAAAACCTTAATTTCACCTGACAATAATATGATTGGTACTGAAAATTATGCGATTTTGTGGATAAGATTTTATTGTTCAATTTTTTTGATAAACTTCAGGAAAAATTTAACAAATTACCTGAAACTTTTTTAATTCACATTTAATTTTTAATTTTTTGGCCTCATCTTCCTCTAATAAATTCATGGGGAGTCACCAGGAAAAATGTTGCAAGAACTTACCCTGGTGACCCTTGATGAATTCATTAAAGGAAGACAATTAGCCCAAAAAATTAAAAATTGGATGTAAATTTTGTACTAGGGATAATATTGTCATGTTAAATGACAAACGTTACAACTTTCAATATTTTCGAGTAAGGTATTTAAAATATGTGCTATTGTGCTGTACAGGGGTGATAGGTTAAATAAGTTGAGTCACTTGGTAAAAGTTCATCAAGTTTTGTAATAAATAAAAAAAATCGTTATTGAATTATGATGAATTAAGCTGGACGAGTTAACAATAAAACGACACAATCATTAGGTTGTTTGGAGACCGTTTTGAGCCGAACCCGAACAGCTCGAAACAGCTCCTGCCGCGCAATATCGCGCGTTCTTTAAATCGCAACTCCAAGCAGTTTTGAGCGATTCCAATTAATTTTAGTTGAGTCAGCTGGTCGTTTTTTTATGTTAAGCTAATAACAGGTAGAAACAAAACGTCGGTTTTGAAAAAGCTTTTTTATTTTTTTCATTTTATTTTAATTAATTGCAATGAAATGGTAAATGCAAGATTTTGATAAATCGTCTTCGTCTAAAAATAAACTTTAAAATATTCGTGAAAAAAAAAAGATAATGATCGGCTGACTTGACTAGATTTAACTGGAATTAAGTCAAATTTTCTCGGATTTTCTTGAAGTCGATACAAAAAATGTTTATTAGTTCACCCTAAAGAAGTCCCTTAACACATCTTTTACAAGAACGAAAAATCAGACTGAGCTATGGCTTAAACTTAGGCCGATGTATTCATGAAGTAAATTGATTTTTTCAAAAAAGTTAAGACACCTTGTTACGAATTCCCTATATGTTTGTTTTTTCTTCTTCTATTTACCTCTTTACTGGTGCTTGAAGAACCCACTTGTACTTCATCGAGTTCTATGCTTCTTTCTTGAGTGGAAAAAGAACTTGTCATTTTGGGTGTTCGTGATATGACATCGTCTTGTTTTTTTGTTTTTCTTGTTTCTCTTTCAACTTTTTGTGACCAGATCTGTAAATACGCTTTGATTTATGACGATCGATTGATCCATCACACATGATTCTTCTATGTTTAGGCTGAATTTTAATTTGAAACACTTGATTTATAAGTATGATATGATGTATCAAACGAAAAAAACTCTTAATAAAAAACTTTCGTCTAAGAAAATTAATTATTACGTGCTTTTTAAAAGTAATTTATTATTGGCAATTAAAATTTCAAGGTTATTTTGTTTACAAAACAAATCATCAATACAAATTACATCATTGTTTAATTTTAGTACATTAAATTATATACTTTTTACAGTTTTTCTAGTAACAGAACTCGTAACTTGTACGGACAAGGGACAGAAACGAAACTTGTACAGAAATAAAAACTGTAGGTAAGTACAACGTGTGAAAAAAAATCTCTGAGAGAAAGTACTAGAGGAAACTTCTGCAGGGATCACTTTTCAATGCTTTACTACAACAAGAAGATCTAATTCTATCGATACGTTACCCAAGATTGGTAAGGTAGTGATGCCACTCCTTTAAACGTCCGCGGAAAATATGTCTTAAAACCAAAAATTTATCTAACTATGATACCTACAAGTTCAATCTTGTTTAAAATACTTATTGCTTTCAATTAGATAAATCAGACAATATAAAGTATTATTATTATCTTGTCACATTTATGTTATGCATTAACAAAAACCATGTAAAAAAATCAGAAGAGCGCATTTTACGTTTATACATTATTTTATCTACATTATTAAGTATTTTAGATAAATAATTTATTTATAAAATAATATAATTGAGTTGTTAAATTTTTTTAGTACTGTTATCTATGAATTACAAAAAAAAATTTTAGTAATACATCTTTTGTATTTATTATTTTTATAAATTTAATTGATTTGTTTAATTTATAAAAATAATTTACAAAAATTTAATTCATTAATTTTATAAATTAAATAAAGTACACACAGAACAAAGCTTTGGACAAAATACTCGCTTGTACTTTAAGATTCTCTAACTAATTGGTGGTGTTCCGTCGCTCGCCTGTGGTTTCTACTACTTGTTACTGTTGGGGTTGAGTCGCTTACTCATGGTCATATATTTTATTTATTTTATTAAAAAAAATTTTTTCTTTTGTCGTTGGTGGCGGTTGGTGGGGGCCTTTTATTGGTGGGGGCCCATAGGCAGTGCCTACTTTGCCTACCCTATAATCCGGCACTGCTTAGCTTCCTGGTCTGCTAACAACATTGGGTTGGATATACCCTTAGCCAAGTTTCAAACGCTGTGGCACTCTTTCCTCTCTAAGCTCAAGACTCGATGTCTTCATGTTTTCTACACAGCCTGCGTCCGTCTTAGCCAACAGCAATATTTTTGGGTGAAAATTGAGTGCCTAAGAGCTGGCAATGCACCTTCCACGAGACACCTGCTCCAGCCACTGGCTTTGTATCTCACAGAAGATAGAATCCCCTGAGTAGAAGGCCACCTGCAACATTTATTGCTGGGCTACAATGAAAAACACCCTCCAATCCTGCACCTGCGTGCAATGTTACACCCATGTCACCGCCCAATTTATGGCACTTCTTTCAGCTACCCATACTTCCTCAGCTTGGGCTTTCTCTCACGTCAGAGTTAATTACGCTGGGTCATTAAACATTCTAGCCGCTTAAGGACGTGGCGTACGAACAACCAAAGGCTACATCACCGTGTTTATTGGCATGCCCCCGAAGGCCACTCACTTAGAACTCGTTAGAGATTTTACTACTCACTTGTTTCTGAGAGCTCTCACTCAATTCTGTAGCTATCGAGGATGGCCAACAAAGCTGTGGAGTGACAACGGGACCTGCTGACGTAGTGCTGACTGAAAGCTACGAGATATCCTAAAAAGCGCAGGAATCAGTTGGGATATTGTTGCCAACCATCTTGCTGAGCATGAGATCACTTTGAACTTTATTTCACCCCATGCCTTTTATTTTGTTGGCCATTGAAAGGCTGGTGTTAAGTCAGTAAAAGGTTACCTTCAGCATATCATCGGTCACAAGCACCTGACTTACGAAGAATTAACGACGGTCCCGGCCAGTATCAAGCTCGTGCTTAACAGCCGTCCCTTAACTAACGGGGGGCCCTGCCGATATTGACGTACTCACGCTAGGGCACTTTCTCGTAGAAGGCCCCCTTTACTCAATAATCGATGCCAGGCCTCCGTTTGACCAACCTAATCGACTCGCTTATCGGCAGCTCGTGTAAGGCCTCCACAACCACTTTTGGACGAGATAAAGTCGAGAGTATCTGAGTACTCTTCAGCAGCGACCAATTTGGGCTTCTTTCAAGCGCGATTTCAAAGTGAATGACATCGTCTTTATCCTTGACTCAACGTCTTTATCAGTGAACAATGGTCCCTTGGCCGAATTGTCGCAGTCCACTCTGGACCCGATGGATTGGTTCATGCAGCCACTATCCAACCGGCTCTAAGCAGCTACACTGGGCCCATCGCCTCACTAAGCACATTAACAGGACCTTCCAATTCCTGGCCCTTCTGTGGAACCAGTCTCTCCAGCAACCGGTGAACCAAATCCCGCGCCTGGCGGATGGTGACTGACTTTGTTCTCGAAACTAGGCGGGCAGGTATTGTTTGGTTTTGAATTGCGCGTCTGCGCCTCAAACTCTAGTTGCACTACATTTGTGATGGTGGTCCTTCCAGAGCCTCCCACCTCATTGCCAAGATACTGTCGACCAAATCGTCAACTCACAAAAAAGAACAGTCTCGTCTTCTCTTGATTGCTTCGCTCTGGCAACTCACTCTGTACAACCGTCCACATAACTGGCCATCTTCTTCCTCTCCAAGACAATTCTTCTACCAAAAACATGTCTGGTTATTAGCAAGAATATTATCGTCACTGTTACTTAATAAGTCTGCCTTTACATTAGATCTCTAATTCTTGAGTATAACTTTAGAAGTGCATAAGTTAATACATTGGTGATGTCATATTAAACGATTGGAGTTTTAATGAAAAAGCCACTTTATTAAGTAGCACTTGAATAAGTGTTTTTGTAACATTAAGGCAATTTTCATTATTTTTTTTGCCATGGAAACTACGTGCTAGAAACTGTAAAGTTTAAATTCTTATTGAAAACACGAGATACCTACTTTAAAAAAAAATAGGTCTAATTGATACTAAATTTAATGATGATCGTTTTCAGAGTCATTGACTTTAATTCGAGCCAACTGTGACTAATTTTTTTGGTCATTATAATGAATTGAAATGTTTTTTGGCCCTTAATTTTGATATATTTTATGTGACACTAATTTATAATGTATAACAAGTTTTGAGGTCCACTCAAGGGTTATAAATTCCGTTCTAAGTAAACGCTCTGTTTAAAATGATCGAGACTCCGCAAAAATCAGCTTTAAATTAATTTCAGTATACATCAGATCTATTACTTTTTGTTTAGAATATAAATAAAGTAGTTGATAACTTTTAAAAAAAATTTATGGAATAATTATAGCAGTTTTATCATTTTTTTTGTCAACGATCAATCAAACTAACCAAGTAATTAGCAAAAATGTTAACATTAATGGCAATTAACACACTCAGTCAAAAATTATTAGCTATTATTTTAACTACAAATTGTAGCTGTATTTACAGCTATAATCAGCTACAATACTAGCTATAATTGACTACAATGTATCTATAATCATGTACAAATAACAACTATAAAAAATAGCTGTTTACAGCTATAAATTTCTAGTGAATTTTAATTAACAGAATTTATTCAATAATCTTCTTTTTTGTAAGATGTATCAGTCATATGAGGTAATATTATCCGTATAATAACTCTAAAAGTGAGGGGTTCAAGTATTTTTGAACAATAAACAAGAAAAATTTTAACAGTAACATTTTTTTTTTTTCTTTGTTTATTGTTTAAAAATACTTTAACCCCCCACTTTTAGAGTTATTATACGGATAATATCACCTTACATGCCTGATATACCTTACAAAAATAAACATTATTGAATAAATTCTGTTAATTAAAATTCGCTAGAAATTTATAGCTGTAAACAGCTACTTTTTATAGTTGTTATTTGTACATGATTATAGCTACATTGTAGTCAATTATAGCTAGTATTGTAGCTGATTATAGCTGTCAACACAGCTATAATTAATAGTTAAAATAATAGCTAACAATTTTTGACTGAGCAGCTACTTTCTTATTAAACCTATTACAGTCTGATGTGCCATCAACAACGTTCTTACACGTGTACTGTTGTAATCGCAAGATAAAAAAGCACTGCCATGTTTTTTTCTGAGCAAAAAAATTGTAAAAATTTTCAAAAGGATTGGCTTTAACTTATTTTTAGTATACATCATACCTAAAACTTTTGGCACTCAATAAACATGCTTTTAGATGAAACCTTAAATTCTTTATGATGGCATTAGCAACATACTTATACATGCACTCCTATAGTTTTTAGCGGAATAAGCACTGACATTTATTCAGATGGTCCAAAAGTGTCAAGAAATAACCTGGTTATTGGAAAAATATTTAGCGTTAACGCTACTGTTACGTACGATAGCATAGAATTACACAAAACACTATTTAAAGAATAGCTTCTATATTAGACCCCTACTTAGTAAATATAATATGAGTAACGTACTCATAAATTCACTTCTCTAATTTCATGCTGAAAAAGCAGTACCATACATTTTATGGACAAAAAAATTTTTGATAATGGTTAAAACGATTGACACTGCTTCCTAGATTAGCTTAAACTTATGTTTAGTACACATCAAACCCGAAATTTATAGCTCATATCATAAGTCAAGTAGTTTACAACGTTTGCAATAAACTTTAGGATAAAAGACAGCTAATTTTTCATTACATTACTGAGAGTCATCTCAATGACCTGATTATTGGCAGAAATATTGACGTTAATGCTTCTCCATGAATCTGCTTTTGCATGAAACCTCCAAGTTTTTAATGTAACATTAACAGCGTACTTACACTAGCTAAAAATGCACTACCATTTATTTTCAAGAACACAAATTTGGTCTTTTACCACAGTAAAACTAGTTAACGCCACAGATTACCAAATTTCCTGCCCTAGAAAACAAAGTACTTTGAAACAATTTCTAATTTTATTTACTGTAATTTTTTTTATATTTAACTGATACAACCGTTTACATATTCTGAACTTGTAATTTAACGTTAAATTTGACTTGCGTATCATGTCGTAAGCCAAATTTGTAATACTGCAAGTTAAGCATGGACTTCTATGCTAAAACTATTTGTTATGTTTTTGTTATTTTCCCTCGTTTTAAAATATACATAACAATTTAACCGTAATTTAACCTTGATGAACAACACACTTGACTGGAGTTGTTTTTTTATTAGGCAAGAAAAACCTATGCAAAATAAGTATGACATTTTTTCAGTATAATGATGTGTTGAAACCTACGCAAGATAGCAAATTCTAACCCATAGGAAACGAGATAATTTTCAAATACGAATTTGCAAAGTTCTTTTTTTTACATAAGGTCTTAATCTCAAAATATTAAGTTGTGTATTTATGAACATGGAGGATCAAAGCAGGTTAGAGGCAAAAATAATAGCTTGATGCGAAAGATATCTGAACGTTAGTTGGTATTATCGATTTTTTCATGTACTTGTGATAAAATATAATCATATTGTAGTAAAATAAATGCTAACAAATCAATCTTTTTTTTTTTTTTCTTTATCGTAATACTTTTACAATTTCATTTAACGTGGGAATCCCCCATATAAATGTCCCAAGTAATAACCGTGCGAACGTTAAGCTACAAAAGAAATAGATAGTCTCAAAATAACCATATTATCATGCTTTCCCGAATCACCAGATAATCTTTTAAAGAAAGAAAGGAACCATAGAAGCCAAAGAACTAAGCGATTGAACACAGAACAGCGGGAAATACGGGCCACACCAAAAGAGCTGCCACAAGCAAGCATCCCCAAGTTGCTTGATGAGTGGAATTGGAGCCACCCTTCGATTGGTACATGATGCAATCAATGGCTTTACGTCCCAATTCTTAAAAGTTTTGCGGCTTACACTCCCTCAAGCCGTGAAGGAATTCGCTTACCTTGCTTGTTGTCTTAGTTCTTTCTTTTTTTAACCTGAAGCTAAAAACTACTCTTTTTACCTTTTTCGATCTTTCAGTACACTTCTGCCCTCATCTCCTTATCCTTATCCTTCACCTACATAATCGCGATCGCCAATTCTGCTGTGATGTGTAACCAACCATATGTCAATGTAGAGATTGATGTTATAAGCACGCCTTCTCCCCCGATTCTCTAGACCCTCAACGGAATTCACTATGCAACGGTCTAATTTCATAAACAAAACCTATTTGAGACCCTTCCAAAGTTATTTTAATACTGTTTAATTGCATGTAATAATGGCGTTCAGGTATTGTAGGATTGAAGTGTGAATGTTTGTTATTAAAGTTTGTAATTTCGAAGCACATTTGAGATGTATTTTGAATATCAATTTAAAATTTGTATTGACTTCCTTTCATATCAATCATTAATACTAAAAAACTTTATATTCAAAATGTTCTGGAAAACTCAAATACATTTTATACCTAAATTAAAGATGAGTTTGACTATTTATAAAGAATTGTATAACTGTGACATTTAAATTTTACATTTCTTAAAATTGACTTCACATTTCTGTTTGTTAGTATTATTTACTAATAAAATGTGCCCTTAGAGGAGCAAGCATCGGTTATCAGCTACCCAACTGCTTTTTCGTATTATTTATTAATTAAATGTGCCTCAGGTGGGCAAGTATCGGTAATCAGACACTTAATTGTTTTTCAAATTTGTTTCTTAATAAATTATTTCCTACGAAGAGCAAGCACTACTGATAAGAAGCCCAACTGTTTTTAAGTATTATTCATTCATGATTTCTGCACAGCTAAGGCACATAAAATTAATAAAAAATAATAAAAAAACTTTTACGTTTCTAATTGTCACTGCTTACTCTCCCAATGATTTATTTTCTTAAGTAACTCTGCCAGAAAAGTATAGGGATTCTTATCGATGATATTAACTCGCCTAAGGGCGAATTCGATTAATAACTTATATTAAATTAAGTTAGGTTTCTAATCACTGATGCTAGCTCACCCAATGACTTATTTTGTTAACAAATTGTACTAAACAACGGTGAAAATTCTAAGCACTGATGCTTACTCGTCCAAGGGCGCATTTTATTATTAAGTAATACTAAAAATAGTGGGAATTCCACTCACTTACTTACCTAATGCCGCATTTTATAAATCAATGGTACTAAAAAACAGTTAAGTTTCTAACTACACATGCTTTCTCACCTAAAAAAACACTTTGTTTGGAAATTATACTATTAAAAAGAATTCGAGGTCAATTCCAAAATCTCTGTAAAAAACGTATGTTACTTCTGCAGAGCATTTTGAATTTAAAGATTATCTGTTATTATTGTAGTGGATGTGTATACATTAAACATGAATACAAAAATATTGTAAGTTAAATTTGCAATAAATTCAAATTTTTAAAAAAAATTTTTAATTTGAAGTAATAGTTCGGAATTTTTTATGTTCATAATAATTGTATAATAAGTGTGATCGAAAAACACCTCAATTTTTGAATACTAATTTCTGTTTCAATTATTCTAGTTTTCTAGTGCATAACATATGCTCACTTGCGTAGGTAGTATAAAATTATTGAAAAGAGAAAAAAGTTACACTTATTTATCAGAGTTTAAATATTGACTTACACAGAAAGATCTAACTTAAAGATAATTTAAATCACTGTTAAATCACAGTATGATAATCATATACATCAGAGGTAACGCTAATATCCAAATTAATTTATATAAAAGGGAAGCCAAAAAAAACGGAATTAAGTTTTTTTTTAACGACCCCGTCTCCTGGGGTTAAAATTTTCTAACTTAAGTAAATATAAACTTATTTTTTACGTTATGTCATAAAAGGCCAAATGTTATTTGCAGAGTTTGAAATTCGAGTGATAGAAAAAGTTTGTAAGCTAAGTTTGATTTAAACTATTGTTTAATCACAGATCAATCATCAAGTACATTTTACAGTATGCCAAAACCACGTAAAAGAGAAGTCAAGGAAAACGAAATAAACTTTTTTTTAAATAACCTTGATTCCAGGGGTACAATATTTCATTACTAGACAAATCTTCCAACGGTTCATCTACTTTGCAGTTATTGATTATAATGATCATTCGATTCCACTATTTAATAACTGACTAAAATTTCCCCTATTCTGTCACACTAAAAGTAGTTTTCATGAAATGCAACTGACCCTACACTATTTTAAACGGCAGATTTGTCATCAATGCCCCCGAAAACGTTTTTGAGACAGTTTTAGTTATTAACAATAACAAAATTGTTTAAAATCCTTGAAAAAAATTTAAGCTCAAAGTTGGGGCATTTTAATCAATGATTTGACAAAAAAATTTAATGACAGCTTTTTTAAACATCGGCAACTTTTATATAAAGGTGAAAATATCCTATTTATGATTTTAACAACAGTTTAATGTATTATACTCAAAATAAGTTCAAGCTGTTTTCTAAAGCAGTGTCAATACTTAGTATCATTTTTAGACAACTTATTGCTCATAAAAACAAATGGCAGTGCTTTTTTAGCTACAAGATATGAGTACATGTGTAAGTACATTATAAAAATAATATGAAAGTTTAAAAGGTCTATTGGAAAAGCAAATTCATTCAGTATCAATAATTTTAAATAATTAAATTTTCAGTCTGAAATCACAGGAAAACATGTGTGAGTACGTTGTCGATGTTATATTTAATAAAAACAAGTCTATTATAAAAGCTGTTCATTGAGTAGCATTGAAGTTAATATTTTGGCCAACGACCAGGCTATTCTTTGAAACTTTTCGAAAATTTAAATAAATGACTATACTGATTCAGCTGAAAATTATGAGAGTGCATGAACAAATATGTTGTTGATATAACGTAAAAGAACCTAAGGTCTCATCTGAAAGTATATTTTTTGAGCGCCGAAAATGTTATTAGTTTGACTAATGACTTGTGCATTGTGATAACGCTTCTGCTAATAAAATTAAAAAAAACCTGTTTTTTAGCTTAATATTCATCACAAACGTCATAAACTATTTAAGCAGATTTTTTAAGTAGTGTTAATCACTTTGATCATTTAAAGACACTTTTTTGTCCTTACTAATATGTAGCAGTGCTTCTTTACCTAGTAGTTTGTTACGGGGTGCCAATGATACGGAGTGACAAAGCGAAAACTTCGTACTTAACCAGGCCTGTGTTGCCCGGATACCCACAGCGACGCTCCCTGTAATATGTTTGCGCGGATCTCGTTCGCCAAGACACCGTAGGGGCCAAGTATTGCGGTGACTTTAGATGTCGTCACCTCTTACGATGACTATAGTACAACACAAGGGAAAGAAATAAGGCATACTTCGAAATAAACACTTGCAAGTAAATTTAAACAAAATATATCTATTCAAAAGAATAAGTAAAGATACACCAAATATACTCGCAGGCGTGTGTGTGTGTGTGTGTGTGAGTGTGTGTGTGTGTGCACGATCTTTGAGCGCGAATACTAGATGATCTCGCAGCGCAAAATCACAAACCAGGCAGACCTACACGGAATATTCGAGGGCCACTGCCCTTTTCAATAAACTGCCTATTGGCAGGTACTCACGGTGGTCACGAGTGACAGCTCTTGGGGATGCCTCTCGCAATCAAGGTTTCACTGGAGTCATGAAGCGGGTATGCTAAGGCCAGTAGGCGTCCTTACTGACAGCGTTTGAAGGCCAAGATCGTCTACATTGGCCTTGATGACCTCATGTCCAACGTCTTCTGCTATCCAAGGGCTACACCGAAAAATCTCTTTAAGTCTGGCCCTTACTACTACAACAGAAAAAACCTGCGAACAACGCTTCTCGCGTAAGAAAAACTAAATAAACGCTTCACGCGTAAAACAACAATTTCGCTTCCATGCACTGTTAAAGCCCAAGCTAATATCCTCTCTCCTGGCTTCTTTTTCTTGCTTTCCCCTCTTTTTCTCTATCTCTTTCCTACCTTGTCTTTTAAACTCTTTTCCCCTCTTTCCCTACCTGACCTAGCCTACCTATGTGACCTAATGGTGGGGCACCGTTACACCCTCCAACTAGACGTTGAATACTAGGATATTTAACTCTACATCCTAGGCGCCATTTAGGTAGGCTTCGGGGACAATATTCAAGGTAAAGGAAACGGAAAAATATAGGGTAGAAATGAGAACTACTGGGTAACAAAAGAAAAAGGGGCACAATTTATTGCCAGGGACCAGAGAGAAAAAAAATCAAAAGAAAAAGCATTAAAAAAAAAGAAAAAAAAACAGAAGGAAAAGAAAAAGAACAAGAAAAAAACTTGATGGGGTGGTATGTTCATGGCTGCAGTACTGCCGTGGCGCAGCCAATCCTGAATTAGATCACTTGTAGGTCCAGCCTCCACCCACGCGGTCGTACTAGTAGTGCTCGGCACGACTCGGGTATTCCTTTGAGCACTTCACTCCGGGGAGGCTGCACATGTATTAGCGAACTGGGTGGGCAGTACTCCCAGTCGCCAGGGCCTCCACTAAGCGTGCCTTCAATAGGAGGCGTTTGGCCTCTTGATGGAGTTGCCGGGCCTCAGCTTCCGCCTTGCTCTTGGCTTCGCAACGCCAGCTCTCCTTGGCGCGCTGATGCTCTGTTTCGTCGACACGCTTATGCGCGTCTTGATCTACGCTTGATGGAAGGCCACGAAGCCTTGTGTAAGCGACAGAACCAAGGCAAGGAGAAAATAAAGTGACAAAAAACAAAAACAATTAGAGTTATACAAAGTTGGATTTATTGAAATAATACTTATAAATCCAAAAGATGGGCTGAACGCCGACACCTACCTACTTACTCGACTGCCTTTTGTGAACTGGGGTGTTTGCACCCGTATGCAACCGCAACGCGCTGGTCGGCGGCGCGGGCTTACCGCACTCCCCCTACATGCCTAATCTCCCACTCTATTATATCTCTATCCCTTGCCTTCCATCGCATGAACGATGCAACCTATATCCTATCTGTGTCGACGTCAGCATACATATATGTATATGTATATATATACATGGATTGATGATGATGATGCGAGGGACTGACGGTATGGTACACAAATCGAGCACCTTGTGCTCTACTTCCGAGGCAGAGTACCTTTCGCCTGAAGGCATAGGTCGTCCAGTGGCGTACCTACCCATAAGTCGATTCTCATCAAACAAGCCGCTTTAGGGCACGGAATCTCATGAGGTCAAGGGTTGGCGTGACAGCAAGCGGAGCAATTCTCCACCCTGATGGTCGGCACTCCGCCTTGGTGCTTTTTACTGGTCTCATTTGGCCTTTAGACCAATCTTTAGTCAGTCTCTCGCGTACAGTTTTGACTACGCAAATATAAATAAAATAAAAGGAACATTTTTTCTTAATTTTAACTTTGACAATGCAATATACAGACTACATGTAAGTAGATTTTTAAAACCATTTTTTTTGGTACAGCATGCGGGAATCAAGGGCCCGTGTGTACAGTCATTTTATGTTCAGGTAACTCAGACATCGTGCGTCTTTATTTAAATCTCGCGCTGACCTGGTCAATGAGACGTATTACGGTATTACATCCGTAACACTCCCCACCGTACAAGAGGCTGTACTCTCTTGTACCACTTCGCGGTATAATATGATTAATTTATGGGTCGCTCTTACATATTCATTGTCACCGGAACGGATCTTTGCCGATCGTATAACGCCATCGCACCCTGCATAGGTCTCTACAACTACTCCTTTACGCCACATATTTCGCGGGGCTTGCTCGTTAACGATCATGACCACATCACCACGCGTGACAGTGTCCGTGGCGTTTCGCCACTTATTTCGAGCTTGTAATGTTGGTACATATTCGCGCAACCAGCGGCGCCAGTAAAGATCTGCCAAGGTACGCGCTCGCTCCCAATCCCTCCGTGTACAGACATGAGGGACGTTATACATGGTGAAATCAACTGCGCCAGACGACGAGCCTATCAGGAAGTGATTGGGAGTGAGTGCTTCCGCATCATTAGGATCTACTGACACGTGAGTGAGTGGACGTGAGTTTACAGTATGTTCGGCTTCGGTTAGAACAGTGCGCAGGACTTCTTCGGAGGGGGTCTCGTTTCGAAGTGTCGCGTTGAGTGCGACCTTGACTGACCTGACAAGTCTTTCCCAAGCGCCTCCCATATGGGGAGCGTCGGGTGAGTTGAAAACCCAACGTATACCATTGGCTAGGGTGTACGCCTTTAGTCTAATTTTGTCTATTTTTCCGGCTTCCGATTGAAGTTCTGTGCACGCTTCGCGGAAGTTTGTGCCGTTGTCGCTATACATGACCTTCGGACAACCTCGTTGCGCTGACAATCGTTGCAGGGCCATTATTGCAGAACTAGCGGTCAGGCTGGCAGCGAGTTCAAGATGCACAGCTCGGGTAGTTAAACAGGTAAAAAGTACTCCCCACCGTTTGACATGACTACGACCTACTTTTACAGTCATAGGCCCAAAATAATCTACCCCGCAGTGTGTGAACGGTCGCTGTTGGAACGATAGTCGTCCCTCGGGCAAGACCCCCATTAAGGGGGGTTTTGGTTGGCCTCGACGTAACTTGCATATCAGGCACTGATGGCAGACGGCCTTCAGTGTGGTCCTTGCTCTGATTACGTAATATCGTTGCAACAATTCGTTCACGACTGTCTCATGATTTGAATGTTGGAAGCGACAATGTAATGCTTGAATAATTGATCGAACGGTGCGGTGTCTCCCATCTAATACAATCGGTGTGTGGTTGAACTCAGCGTCTTGAATCCGCGTCACGCGACCTCGGATACGCAACAATCCGCGTGAGTCTATAAACGGTGAGAATCGTGTTAGCTTGCTGTCTACCGGTAACTTACCCCCTCGCGTAAGTGTTGTTAATTCCCTCGCAAAGCTGGCTGCTTGTGTGGTTCGCAACGTGTCTTCCTCAGCCAATTGTCGCTCATGCACTGGATCTGTTACTGGGGCCCGTCGTGCCCATTTTAGAAAAAACTTACGGATTCTACGGGCAGTAATTAAGTGTCCTTCCCATCCTAACATGCGCGTTATTATGGGCACATACTCCGCGTTGGTTGACACCACGGCGACCTTCTCGACGCGTCGTTCAGCGACTTCTAAAACCTGTTTTTCTGTTTGAGTCAATTCGCGTTCTACTGGCCATTGAGTTTCAGGCAACTTTAGAAATTCCGGACCCCCGAACCATTTCTCTTCGTCCCTAATGCTCATAGGATTCCCCCGTGTAGCTAAATCCGCGGGATTCTGCTTAGTGGGTACCCATCTCCACGTCGCGTCTGCTGTGCGTTCAGAAATTTCCCCTAAACGGTGTGCAACAAAAACTTGACGGACACGCGGGTCTCTATGTATCCAATAAAGTACTGTACGCGAATCTGACCACAAGTGTGGACGTGAGCACGATATCTCGATTTCAGCGCCTACGGTGTTTAACAAACGTGAGGCTAATACTGCTGCCTGTAACTCTAATCTCGGTATGGACAGTGGCTTGTCTGGTGCGACGCGTGACTTGGCTGTTATCAACGTCACATTTACTTGTCCATTGGTTGTTACGCACCGGAGGTAGACGCAGGCAGCATACGCGCGTGTGCTGGCGTCGCAAAATGTATGCAATTGCGCGGTCTGAATTTCGGACCCCTTCGGAGTGATACACCGTGCGATGCGTAATGAGCCCAGTTCTATAATTATTCTCAACCAAGAGAGCCACTCTTCCTGTTCCTCGTCGCGCAAGGGTTCATCCCACCCGATCCCGCTCCGCCATACAGCTTGTAATATAAATTTGGATTTCACCGTGTATGGTCCCAACAAACCGAGTGGGTCATATATAGACATCATAATACGGAGGTACTCGCGTTTCGTAGGGGTTTTCTGACCGGATAGTAACTTTTGAGGCAGGTTTTCAAGTCCCAGGGCAAATCCCAACGTGTCAGTAACTGTGTCCCAATTCATACCGAGGACGCGTTCGGTTTTACTGTCGCAAAGTATTGCCGTCTGTCTTTGCGCAGTCGGCATTACCTTTAGCGACTCATCAATTATCAAAGGCTCATTACACGCCCACCCGTGCATTTGAAAATTAGCGCGTTGGTTAATTTTTACGACGTCGTGAACTAGTAATTCCAAGGCTTGTATAGTTGGTCGGCTTACAAGAAAATCATCAACGTACGAATTCACAATGATGCTATGCGCGGCCTCGGGATTACTTACAACAAAACGTTTCGCGTTCGAGTCCTTTACAAAATGTGCACTGCACGGCGATGATTTAGCGCCGAATACCAACCGCGTCATTTCATAGGTCCGCGGGTGTTTTGTTCTGGATTCGCCCCTCCATAGAAATCGTAGTGCACCGCGATCTTCTTGCCACATGTGTATTCGCAAAAACATGTCTTTAATATCACCCTTGCATGCCACTGCATACTGACGAAAGCGCAGCAACACGCCGGGTATTGATTGCATAAGGTCTGGACCCGTGTCTAACTGGTCGTTTAAGCTTAAGCCTTCGGTTTTGGCCGCTGCGTCCAGAACCAATCTAATTTTGCCTGGTTTTGTTGGGTTAGTCACTCCGAAGTGGGGGAGGTACCATACTCGAGATGAGGGTAACTCGTCTCGTATTTCTTGGGCGTAACCTTGTTCGATAAAGCGTTTCATTTCGGCATAGTATAATCGCGCGTATCCCTCGTCGCGATCTAGTCGTTGCTCGATGTTGTAGAGCCGTTTTAATGCGGTTGTGCGACTGTCGACTCTCGGGACAGTGTCGCTGCGCCACAGCAGTCCGGTCTCCCAACCCTCTTCTAAAGGGCGACTAGTATTCTCCAATATTTCCAGTGCACGAGCATGAGCTGGGTCGACCCGCTCCGACTCACGTACCCCCACGCTCTCAATTCGAAAGTATTCGCGAACGAGTTGGTTGAGCATGTCGTCTTGCTCCATGCACGTGGTACAGGCTGTGTGTGTACTTGGCACCAACCTCTCCTCACACGAATGTTTTTTCTTGTGCGTCGTCGAGTATTCATTCAAGCGTACATGCCCGTGGGCTACCCATCCTAAAGGGGTTAAAGATAAAGCAATGCCTAACTCGTTAACACAACGGACTTCATGATTTACTAATAAGTTCCAATTGTCTTGGCCGATTAATATTGACGGAGTAATGTTAGCGTAAGGTTGAATGAAGACACTCGATTTGACACTTACTTGACGGACTAATTCTCGCGATACAGTTTGTGTGGGTAAATTTATTGACGACACAGCCAATGCCCCCTTCACCGGTAATGCATCGCCCGTCCCTTCAATGATGAAATCTACTCGTCTACAAGGCGTGTTTTCATTTAAACTTTGGATTCCCTGTATTTTAATAATCTCGTGTTTTCCCTGTAATCCTAAGCTTTTGGCTATATCGTCTGTGATCAAGGTTATTGTGGACCCGTCATCCAAAAACGCGAAAGTATCAACTGAGCGACTTGGCCCTCGTACACTTACCGGTAATATTTTTAGTAGCGCATACGGGCGTGTTAGTCACAACGTTGAAAAAACCTTGCTATTATCGTGGCCTTCTGATGTATGTACGTTTGTCCGCGAGTTCGGTTGATTCTCTCCCGCACGCTTCCCCTTTGTACGGTGTAACATTGCATGGTGTGGGCCTGCACAGTGTACGCACTTCCCAGCTGTACAAGAATTTTGTAGATGTCCCGCCCCCAAACACTTGTAGCACCGACCAAACCGTCTCGCTAATAACCAACGTCGTTCGATAGGTTCGCGCGCAAATTCGTTGCAGTCGGCCATCTTGTGATTGTCACGCTGACATACCGGGCATGATGTGTGTTTCTCGGAAATGCTATTATCGCTCAGCTCACCATGTACAGTAGCCATGACACGCTGTGTCTTTGTGACTCGGGGAAATTTTCCGTCGGTGCTGTTACGCAGCACTGGATCAGCTGTACGAATTCCGAACAGACCCCCAGCTACAGCCATCTCCGCCTCATGATATGTAAAATCTGCGAGACGCTCGAGTTCTGTTTTTGTACTCGGTTGTTCAGCAACATAACGGTTATATGCGTATTGAAGTACTACAGGCAATTTCGCACCTACATTGCGAGCAAGTTCGGGACTGTATAAATATCCTTTTAACCCAAGACCGTTAAAAGCCGCGACCGCGTTACGTAAGCTTGATGCGAATTGCGGAAGTGTTATTTTCCCGCTGCCGAGATGTGGCAATTCGTTGAAGTCTTTAACGAGTTTTGAGGCGATAACGTGTGCGTTTCCATAATGGAGTTCCAATGTTTCGATAATGGCGGCCGATCCGCGTCCCGTAGCAAGGAGCGCACTGACGACCTGTCTCGCCTCTCCCTGTACTGCACTAAATAGTCTCGCAACATTCTCACTGTCTGTAAATCCTGCAGACTCGGTACTCGCTTCGTATACTTGTTTAAAATGGCGCCACTCTAACGCATTACCAGAGAACACGGGCAGAGACTTCGCGTCAGTTAGACGTGTTAATAAACGTGACTCATTTGCTGAGCTCGAACGTTCTTGCACCGCACGCAAGGTAGCTTCAAAAACGCCGGTAAGTTGTTCAAGCAACTTCCGGTTACCTGTATCCTGCTGAGCGTCTGTGCGCGTCGATTCGGCTTGCGGCGTCTTTCTCTGTCTGCCGTCGCCATCTTGCAGCTCGTCCTCGCTGTTTGCGTCGATGGAGTCATCCCGTCGGCGCTGAATGAAGTCGAGGCTACTTGTCCCGCCGTTGGTAGCGTCCCTGATGCGTAGAAGGTCTGCAAAGAGCCGTTGCAACTTGGTCGTGATGGGTATCGACTCCCCAACCCCAGGTATGGCGTCTCTCGATGTCCCTGAGTTGCTCGCTTTCTCCTCGACTCTTCTCCTTTTCGATGCCATCCCGCTTTTCTTTCACTTTTCTGAAGCTCCACCACTACCCGTTGAGAGGTCCCGGGTTTCGGCACCAATTTGTAAGCGACAGAACCAAGGCAAGGAGAAAATAAAGTGACAAAAAACAAAAACAATTAGAGTTATACAAAGTTGGATTTATTGAAATAATACTTATAAATCGAAAAGATGGGCTGAACGCCGACACCTACCTACTTACTCGACTGCCTTGTGTGAACTGGGGTGTTTGCACCCGTATGCAACCGCAACGCGCTGGTCGGCGGCGCGGGCTTACCGCACTCCCCCTACATGCCTAATCTCCCACTCTATTATATCTCTATCCCTTGCCTTCCATCGCATGAACGATGCAACCTATATCCTATCTGTGTCGACGTCAGCATACATATATGTATATGTATATATATACATGGATTGATGATGATGATGCGAGGGACTGACGGTATGGTACACAAATCGAGCACCTTGTGCTCTACTTCCGAGGCAGAGTACCTTTCGCCTGAAGGCATAGGTCGTCCAGTCGCGTACCTACCCATAAGTCGATTCTCATCAAACAAGCCGCTTTAGGGCACGGAATCTCATGAGGTCAAGGGTTGGCGTGACAGCAAGCGGAGCAATTCTCCGCCCTGATGGTCGGCACTCCGCCTTGGTGCTTTTTACTGGTCTCATTCGGCCTTTAGACCAATCTTTAGTCAGTCTCTCGCGTACAGTTTTGACTACGCAAATATAGATAAAATAAAAGGAACATTATTTCTTAATTTTAACTTTGACAATGCAATATACAGACTACATGTAAGTAGATTTTTAAAACCATTTTTTTTGGTACAGCATGCGGGAATCAAGGGCCCGTGTGTACAGTCATTTTATGTTCAGGTAACTCAGACATCGTGCGTCTTTATTTAAATCTCGCGCCGACCTGGTCAATGAGACGTATTACGGTATTACATCCGTAACACCTTGACAACCCATGACAGCGATCTTCTCGGCCTTCATTGTCGTGGCCGTGGAGCTGTGCTCCCCCACAAAGGCTTTTACCTCTGTGAACCTGTCCGTGCGTTGCCTTCGTCTGTGCGTTGAGGCCTTGTTTGAAGGCCTCAATTAAGTCGTTGACCTCACGCTCGTTTCTGGCGTGTCTGAGACGCTTTATCAGGGCATCCAGGCCGATGACTGCTGTCGGCTCCATCTGTAACAGCTCTGCCCCATAAAACAAAAGAAAAAAGTGGAGAGAAAAGAAAAGAACATGGTTAGGTTAGATGGAGGCACTTACAAATAAACATCTTGTTGATTTCCAGGGTTGCAAACGTCGCGCGTCGTTTAGTGACTGACCCGTCACTTGGTCGCAAGCTCGGACATCGTCGCGTGGTCCACCATCGCTATTGGGTGTCTTAGCTGTGGTGGATGGCTTCGACACCATGGTTGCTTTTCGCAGATGCCCTCACTTTGACCAGGCTAGTCTGGCAGCCTCGCTTACATCAAGAAAGTTCGCGTAAGGTAGGTAACGCTTCGCCTGTTTGCCGCTTTCCAACGGTGATTAAGGATCGCTGACCACTTCTTCTTTGGACTCTGAGTTGTTAGAAGAGGGATCTTTTTTTGCCATCAACAAGACTCTATTGACGTAGGATTTCAACTGCCTTACGTAAATAGAGCCTGAGCGCATGCATTCTTCAGACTCCAACTCGTAGATGTTGGAACCCCATGCCCTCATGACGGTAAAGGGGCTGACATATCTTGGGGCCAATTTTACCACCACGCCGTGGGTTGCCGAAGACAAGACGTGGTTCTCCTGCCATACCTGGTCGTCGGGGGCGTAAACCACGTCACGATGTCTGGCATTGTAATGCTGGGTGGCATTAGTCTGTGCCTTATCGCTTCGCTGGGCTACTTCCGCGTGCAACATCGGCAAGCGCTCCATGCGTTGCTTCCAGCTATCAAGTGCCTCATTCTCTAGGCGTTGCTGGGCCGTCGAATCGACCTGTCAGCGCATTGTACCCAGGGCGTATGATTCCCTACCGCTGTTAAACGTTGCGGGGGAGAAGCCTGTAAAAGCGCGCCTCTCCGTGTTGTAAGCAAACACATGTTCAGGCAGATTCTCGTTCCATGACTTATCATTGGATAGGACAAAAGCTCGAATCGTGGTCTTGATGGTGCGATTTAGGCGTTTGACTGGGTTAGCGTGCGGGTGATACGGCGGCGTAAGCGTGTGCCATATACCCAAGTTCTCCAAGAACCCATTGACGTCTTTGTTTCAAAACTCGGTACCGTTATTCGTTAGTGTCAATTTCGGGGTACTATAGCAGCAGATGTCTTCTCGCGGCCAAGATGGCTGGCCGATGGCGTGTCATGACACTCCTGGAGTACTTGATCGTGCTGGTTTTTAGGTACTACCAGCTTTGAGGCTTTGGTATCACCAAGAGTCTCGTCAACCGTGAAGTCAAGGCGATATAGGTATAGGTATCCCCCGACGATTTTTTATCATGGTTGTTCCCGTTGGTTATCCTATACCTTTTGTACCATCTCTTGGTACCAAGGATCTCCAGCAGGGGGTTCCCACACCAGCGCCACCACAGCGCCCCTCACGTCCTCCTCGTGCATTTGCGACAGGGCGTCGGGCACGCAGTTTTAAGTTCCTTTTTGGTGCCCTTCTCGAAACCATAGCTTTGAAGCTCCATGGACCACCATGACAGTGGTCCAGTCGGGTTGTTTATATTGACCAACCATCGGAGACTGCTTTGGTCGGTCATAACTTTGAAGCGAGTCTCTTCGATATACGGGCGAAATTTTCGCGTCACCCATAGACCACTAGACATTCTCGCTCAGTTACGCTTTAATTGCATTCAGCCGGTGTCATCGAGTGGATCGCAGATTCCAACACCTTTTCCTATCTGTTGACTATCTGCAACGGCACTAATCCGGAGTTGATGGCGTTCGTTTGCACCACAAATTGACTCTTGATTTCGAGTCATTGTAGCACAACCGAGGACGTCAGCAAAGCCTTCGTCTGTTCAAAAGATCGTTGCTGTTTGTCTTTACAATCAAACGGCTTATCCTTACGCAACAGCTTGTTAATAGGCTCTACTACCGTCAAGTAGTTTGGCAGGAACTTCCGGTAAAATGAAACCATGCCTAGGAACCGCATTAGCTGTTTCAGGTTCTTTGGAGTCGGAAATGCCGTAATTGGATCTAACTTGACTGGGTCCAGTCGTAAACCATCTTGGTTTACGATGACACCAAGGTATCTCACCTCTGATTAGCAGAACTCGCTTTTGTTTCAGTTGAAAGTGAGTCCCGCATCCCGAACAAGCTTCAGTACGTGTTCTAGCTATTTGGGATGCTCCTTGAACGTCTCCATGACAATAATTATGTCATCGAGGTAGGCGTAAGCATAGGGCTCAAGCTCTGGCCCATTACGTGGTCAATCAGCCGCTGAAACGTTGCTGGTGCATTACTCAGGTCAAATGGCAGCCGTCGAAACTGAAAGAGTCTCTTGCCTGGCACTGTGAATGCTGTCACCGGCTAAGCTTCCTCGACTAGTGGTATCTGGTGATACACGCTACTGAGATATTAAAAGTCGAAATCAAACGCGCTTTTCTCAGCTTGCGCAGGATGGTATCCATATGTGGCAATAAATATGTATTGGCCGCTGTCACAGCGTTCACCTTTCGGTAGTCATTGCAAAACCGATACTTGCCATCCTTTTTGCGTATTATGACTATGGGACTTCCCAGCCGCTATTGGATGGCTCAATCACGCCACTTTTGAGCATCTCATTCACATGGGCGTGGATGACCTCCTGGATCTTATCCGATATAGGGTAGCACTTCTGCTTAATTGGCCGCGAGGTTGTGATCTCGATCTCGTGCTCGACCCATATAGTGCATATAGTGCATCCTAAGGGAGCTTCACGCTCTACGTAGCGGTCCAGAAGGGTCTGCAACTCTTCTTGTTGTCTGGACAAGATTTCCACCAGCCCGATGATAGCAAGTTGGACCTCTCCTTGACAGTCCTGCTACCTCTAGAGGAACCTTGATCCCTTATCCTTTAAGTACCAGGACTCTATCGACAGCATCGTGGACGGTCCCGAAAGTGTTGATAAAGTTAGCACTGACGTAGCAATCAGCGTCTCACTCAAGCAGTATAATGACGTTAACATCCCGTTTAACTCCTCCTTGTTCAAAAGGTAGAGTGACGAGGCCTAAAGTGCGTGATGGTCGTCCATCGGCCATCACTGCGCTTCCTAGCGTGGGGCGGAGTTGACGACCGCAGGAGTTTGCTATCTGGATCCCAACTGATCGCATGACGGTGTGGATAGCACCAGGGTCATATAGCACTCGCCGCTTGCACTTGGCTACTTCAAGTGATAGCCGTCACCAGTGCGCGTCCTCCGATGGTACCGTGGCCTGTGAGGGTTTGGGGGAGGGAGACGGCGTAATACCCTCACTTACGTCTGCCTCCTCTCGTTTCCCTGCTTCTTGTTAGGGCAGTCTCACGCATAATGGCCAAAGTCGTTGCACTTATAGCAGCGCGGCTGTGACAATTGCAAAGGGGACCTGTCTCTCTGGGTGCCCCTTCGGGTTTCACCTTGGTGAGCGTAAACCTGAACCTTGGTGTCTACTCGCCTTGGGGGAAGGAGGTGATCATTACCCCTGTTTATGCGGACCGTTCAAGAAGTGGGAGCTCTGCTTTGGCTCATTGGCATATTTATCCAGTCCCGTTCGACGCTTCTCAATGTAAAGAAGGTCAAGCAGCAGCTTTAACGTGTCCTCGTCAATTGCAGGTTTTTTGACCTTCTTCTTGGTTAACTCATCGACTATTTCTGCCAAGTACTCGTCCATCACATCGAACCCAGCTATTTTAGAAGGATAAGCTAATTTCTTTGGTAGCTCCTCGATCGCCTTTCGGAGGGCAGCTTGTTCACTGTGGATGGACGCTATCTCTTGTGAACTAGCACTTAAAGATTAGGCTTCGCTTATACCCGCAATTTTTGGCTGTTTATTGGCTTCTGTAGCCTTAGCCTTGGGCTTGTACGCTGGTTCTGGCAGGTAAAAGTGTTCAGGTGGGGGTGGCTCACGGAACGTACTCCTGAGCTCCAAGCGGCGCTTAGCCTTGGTTGCTCTTTGCAGCAGCTCTGCCACGCTGCTCACCTCGTCTCGTCGGATACGATCCTGTAGCTCGGGACGCATATTCCTGTGAAACAGGTCCAACTGACGTTCAACCGGCTACGGAGGTTGAATTCGTCGCACGATACTCTTAATTTGCGTTAGAAAATTGCGTACGGGCATGCCAGCATATTGGGTGCGCATTTGCGCGTCCAAGGTTAAACGGCACTGCACTTCTTTGGTTGAGCCGTACCATTCCTAACCTGCAACTATGAAATCAGCCCAGCTTATCCACTAGTGGCATTCCTTGCGGAACCACGTCACCGCAATTCCACTTATAAGTTGAGGCAGAGCTTGGAAAAAATCTGTTTCCGTTAAGCCGGAAACCTCGCGGCACTCCGTAATGCGCGTAAGGAAAGTATCAAAATTGTCATGACCTTCCCCCGTAAACTTAACATTCCATCGCCAGACAATTTGTCCTAAGTCATGGCATTCGGAGTCGACGTATGACCTACACGACCCTAACTGTCTTTCCACCGAAGGTGGAAGACTCCCCCCCGATCAGGCTGGATGTATGGGGTCAACTGATGCAGCCGAGTACGGGGGCAGGTTTAAATATTGGGGGTACTTCGGGCGCGTTGACGAGCTCACCGCATACGTATGGCCCCGTCGTACACGCTTGTGTCTGCGTTATATGCGCGGGTGGCGCTGTTGAGTACCCACTAGTCTGCTGGTAGCTTACCGATGCCGCGTATGCACTTGTTACCACACATACAGGGCATATCGCTTGCACCCAGCTGACTGAAGTGGGTCGCTATGCAAGTCCCATCGTCGTGAATGGCAGTGGCACTAAAATGTGTGCTGACGCTGACGCTATGTCTACGTTGTATTGGCCGTTTCCGAGTAGTGTAGCTTGTGATCCTGCAAGATTCGCAAGCACCTGCTCGCCGAATATTGTTTCACGCCTTCTTGCTGGCATATTATCCCTTACGCGCTTTGAACTGGCACGATCCTAAATTGTGAATGGCTCCTATTACCTGTACAAGCTGAGCTTACTCGCATCAAGTTCGTGATGCTTTCATGGGCTTTTAATAGCCTATCACGCAGCCATCTGTTCTCGTCTTCGAGAGTCTGCGATGATCGAGCCCTTCTATGCTCACCCAAGTTTCCGATAGGTGAGGACGTGTTAATAAGGAGCTCGTTTTCGTTCGTAGCAGCTGTTGGGACATCTGACGCTCCATCCTGCGTGTGTGTCATTACCGACATTGTCGTGGCTCTTAAGAGATCGCTCACTTCCTCACTGTCCCGCACTATTTGTAGCAGATGTATGCCGTCAGTTTGATTGTCGTTAGCTTTTGCAAACTCCTCGCAGGCTTTTGTTATCATAAGGTAACGAGCCTCTATTCATCGTGCTACGGCTGCGGTGACGTCCTCCGCCGGCTCAAAGTCCTCGGGGACATATCTCTCCGTGTATAAAATATGGTAATGGCATAATAATACAAACATTCTTAAGTCCAAGCTCCTCAGTGGCAACACTTCAAAAAACGCATGAGCAAATGCTTTCATTTCACGTTGTATAGTTAAAAGGTACACTCTTTAGTCAAAAAACTCTTAACCCTTTGTTTGAATCTACATCTGCTTACTATACGTCTGGAAATTTTAATCTTCACTAAAGTATGTCTGAAATAACATATCAAATTTTTTAAACTAGGCCTCTAAGATTACTTTATTTTTTAACGCGATCGATCTCCTCTTGACGCTTCTAAAAGTGGTGGCATCCATGACGGCATACAAAATGATTTTCGCTTAACTTTTCTTGACTATGATACTCTTCCCAAATTAGTTTTTGTCCGTATTAGTATTAATAACATCAGCTCT